>NW_017972340.1:62245-91863 GCF_001876935.1 Asparagus officinalis
AGCTCGCTTGTTGTGTGGAGCTCACCTGTTTGAAAGCATGGCTCGCCTAAATCATGTGGTTCACCTGATCTGGGCAACTCGCCTGATTTGGACAGACGACTTGAAGAGCGAAACCCGCCTGATTTGGTGGGCTTGCTTGAGTTGCTGAGTTCGCCCAAGTGGGGAACTCGACTATTGGAGAGAGGCTCACCTGAAATGTCAGGTTCGCCTGGAACGATAAGTTTGTTAGTTTTAGGAATTCTGCCAATGCATGGGAACCGGCCTGAATAGGTAGGCTCACCTGATCGACTCAATCCACCAAAATTGAAAACTTTATGTTCCTGTCTGGCTTTCTTTAGGCCTAAATAGTAATTCAGGTCGTCATAGGAAGTGAAGGCTTGGGCTTCCCGATGGGTGAGAGCTTCTCATCGTCATCGTTTGGCTCTTCTAGAGAGGGGAGTGTACATGTTGACGGTGAATGTGTGGTCCGTGCCGACATGCACCACAGTCTCCTCTTACATGGGGGACTATGTAGGTTGCTTGAGAACCCTACGAGTAGTCCTTTTGCTTGCTTGGTTGGCCTTGATTGGCTTAGGGGAGATAGAACCCCCTGCTTTAGCTCGGTAGAGCTCTTAGGCACTGCTACCTCGACCACTTGGGGTTGGGCCACACGCGCGACTCCGTAGCGCTTTCATGATGCATGGCTACCAAAGGAGGAAGAAGATAAGTATTCTTTATACTTGGCTTGGTCAAACTAAATCATAAAGGACTCAACAGTTGTCCCTTCCGCAACTTCATCAAACTGTGCCACCACTAATTCATCTGAGTGAACGGTTCCTCCCACTGTGGTCGCCATCTTCTGTTGGGTGTAAAAATTGAATTCCCACTCGAGGGGTCATTTGTATTTGTAAGATCGGCTTATTACAAGCTAATGATCAATGTTTTACAATAGAGGAGAAGGGAATGGCCCTCCTTGTTTAACGTGAGTTTGTTGGCAGCGGTAGGATACCTCCCTTAGTGCTTACGTCGAGTTTTCTTCCCTTGGACGATCCGATCGAAGTTGCGGTTGGAGCTTCAGTGCGCAGTAGAGGCTACGGAGCGATTGAGTATGACTGTACCTGAGCTTGAAAAGTACCAAAGCCGTGAGCTTGGAGAGAGCTACAATGCAATGATTTGCGGAGAGCTGATGAACCTCAAATCTGAGGGTTTAGATTAAGTCTATTTCAACAATCCAAACAAGGAGCTAGGAATATTCTATGAAGCAAGTGAGTCAAAATAAGTCTTTGATTAAAGAGCCTTACCAATAGCAATGCCAAGCCCCAGCCAATCAACCTAGCCAAATCCCCCCTCCTACTTTCCCCCCTCCAACCTCCTTCATGTTGGCTGAAGGAGGCTTTAAATAGGCAAGGGATGGCATGGGCCATCCTTTGTTTTGTGGGATTTGACCACTAGTGGGTGAGGAGCACCATGCCCTCTCCTAGCTGTTGGATGTGACCACTGTAGGGGAGGTGAGAGCCATGCCTCATCATCATCCAGGACGTAGGAAGTGGGTAGGCCCACTCCTAAAAGCAAGCAGTCCTCTTGCATTGCTCAGGCGAGGCTAGCAAAGTTACAGGTGAGCTCGAGAGCTATCTAAATGCTCAGGCGAGCTTGCAGTCGAGCTTGGCGAATAGGCGGAGTCGGCTGGTGGGCCCCTCCAATGTGTGAGCTGGCGTTTGTTAGCAAGCGGAGTTCGTGCGGGCAAACTCCATGTAAGCATGCTTGGCTTATGCAGACGATCAAAGCATTCAGGGGAGGTTGAACTCGTGCTGGCAAGCTCAATGAATCGATGAGCTTGATTCATGCAGGTGAGTCAAGCTAACAGTTGATGCTCGATCTCTGTGGACGAGTTCAATAAACAGATGAGATCAAACTCTATGGGCGAGCTCAATAGTACAAGAAGAGGTTGAGTTCTGCGAGCAAACCCAATAATTGGGAGTGGTTGAGCTCTACGGGTGAACTCAATAAACATGAGAGATTAAGCCCTGTGGGCGAGCTCGATGAAAAGGCAAGGTTGAGCTCTACGGGTGAGCTCAACAAGGAGGCAAGGTTGAGCTCTTCGGGTGAGCTCAACAAGAAAATGTGACCAAGCTCAGTGGGAGAGATCCATAGACATGCGAGGTTGAGCTCTGTGGGCGAGCTCAATAAAGAGGCAAGGTTGAGCTCTACAGGTGAGATCAACAAACAAGTCGGGTTGAACTCTACGGGAGAGCTCAACGAACACGTAGGGTTGAACTCTACGGGCGAGCTCAACGAACAGGCAGGGTTGAGCTCTACGGGCGAGCTTAATAAAGAGCCGAGGTTGAGCTATACGGGCGAGCTCAACAAACAGGCGAAGTTAAGCTCTACAGGCAAGCTCAATGAATATGGACGATTAAGCTCTGCGAGCGAGCTTAATAATCAGGCAACGTTTGGCTCGTACTGGCGAGCAGACGAGCTCAAGCTATTGGCAAACGAGGCCAGACACATGGGTAATTTTCACTGTCTATAGTGTGAGGCATGGATTCTGGAGTTATTAATAACAACCTGCCACGATGTCGAATACGTGGGCTTTTGTCCTTTTTACGGCAAAAGGCTAACCGGCAACGCGTGTTTAGCATAAGCTTATCTCTAATTAGGGTTCAAGATAAAATTCTCCTTGCGTGTGAGGTATGGATTCTGGAGTTATTAATAACAACTTGCCACGATGTCGAATACATGGGCTTTGGTCCTTTTTACAGCAAAAGACTAACCGACAACGTGTATTAGGCGTAGGCTTATCTCTAACTAGGGTTCGAGATAAAATCCCCCATGTGTGTGAGGCATGGATTATGGAGTTAAAAGTGATGTCTTCTCTTAGGGCAAAGACGAACCTGATACTGGAGAGGAAAAATTTTATATTCTATCTCCAGGTCTTATTTTGGGGTAAAGACAAACCCGATACTAGAGAGGAAGAATTTTATATTCTATCTCCAGGTCTTCTTTTGGGGTAAAGATGAACATGATGCTAGAGAGGAAGAATTTTTTATATTCTATCTTCTGCTACAAAGGAAACTCAAGGTTAGATCTCCACTTCGAGAATCCGGGACAGTGAAACTCTGAGTGGGATCTCCACTCCGAGAATCGAAACGATCTGAATAACCCTAACTTTTATAATATTGGTTATCTGATCTAAAATGGATTTTTCATTTATCGAGATAAAATGGATTTCTCATGTATCCAGTGAAATACAAAGACCTGTCATGCTTTGAGTTCCTCATTTGCATGTCCTCTTTGGTAAAGAAGATACAAGGGAACTGCTTGGCCGCCAAATTACAATGTTGAAGTGGTGGATCCGACTCTTTGGGGGCTAGCTTGATCTGAGTGAGGAATACATCAGAATCAGCCAAGGCTTCTTGTAGAACCTCCCTAGTATCTTTGGAAAGATGTAGCAACTCTTATAGAGTTATTCTCGCTGGGATATTAGCCAATTGGGTCATAACATTAAAGCGGTATGGCGCATTTGAACTTCCCGGTTTATCACTTTTAATTGAAGGATTGAAACGAGACTATTTCGGGTTTTGAACCTCTTGGTGTCGGGGTTCCTTCTCCTTTTGCTTGTTAGTTGGTTGTTGCTGGGGTTTCTTAGCGGGTGCAGGAAAAGTTATAACCACCCCAGCTCAGCCAATGTTTTAGCATTTGGATCAGAGGCTTCAGGATACTTGTATCAGTATTCATTCCCGCTCCTAGTAGCAAAGACTTCATGCTCGTCTTTAGAAAGTGAGAAGGTAGGAATGCCTTCGTCATCTTTCTTAGGGATTGCTGTGACGGGACAGTAGGATTTGCCCTTACCCTTGGATTTCTTCTTAGAAGGGGATCCCATCTACTATTTGTCTTCGAGCGTATCTAGATGGACCAAAAGAATTTTGTCATTCGGGGATGTATGTGACACAAGCCGCTTTTGGCGCTGTCAGTGAGGATCGTCGTTGACGGTATTCACTTCCACCTTCGTTACGGGTTCCGGTTGAAACTATGTTAAGGGGACAGAGCCGAAACTAATAGTCACTACATTTGTGCCCACCTTCTTCTCCTTGGACTGCTTGGCGGTGATAATCCCAGCGTCGATCAAAGCTTGGATCTTGTCCTTAAGAGCATAGAATGTCTTGGTAGGATGACGGACCTACTTATAGAATACACAGTATCATAGATCCGTAGTCTTCTTGGCTTCCTCCTGATTGATAATTGGGGGCATCTTGATTTTTTTTATTCTCCAGGAGGTACTTGAAGATAGTAGGAACTTCATCTTCCTTGAAAGAGTATTCCTTCAGGAATTTTGGTTCAAAAGTTTTCTGCTGTCTTTGAGGTCGCTGTTGCCATTGAGATGGTGACTTCTATGGTGCTTGCTGTTATGGTTATAGTTAGAATGTTTGATTCACATCTACTGCATTCGCCAGCGTCTTCCCTTTACCGTGAGGGACAAAGTTTTGCTTCAGAGTACTAGTCGTCAGTTGACCTCTTTCAGCATTCTTCCTTTTGAGATAGCGTTCGGCTTGCTTTCCGTGCACCTTTAACTCTTTCCAAGTTTTGGGTTGCACAACCCGCATGGCTTCTAGCACGTCCAAAGAAATGTTATTGTGACACATCTAGAGAATAAACTCCTCTGTGACTAGATCTTGTAATTCATCGCCTTATTCCGAAAGCTCTTGACGAAGTTGTTGACCGACTTTCCGTCTTTCTGCTTCTTATCGAACAGTATTCCGATTGACACTTTAGTGTCATAATCAAAGAAGTTTGTGAGAAACATGCTCTCCATGTCGCCCAGCTGTTGATGCTCTCTGGCTTAAGATGACGGTACCAATCGAAGGCGGCCCCGCGAAGGTTACCGACGAATGATCAGACCATCAAAGGTTCACTACCGGAGATCACACCTAGGTGGGACTTGAAGTAAATTAGGTGCTGAGTGGGTGAGCCTCTCCCATCGAACGACATGAAGTTAATTAAGTTTAACTTCACCGGATATGGAATTGACTCCCTCTCTTGGGTATGGACACATAATGTCGGTATTCTTTACCTCTTGAGCAGACATCAAGGCGTTGATTTTGCTCTCGAGATTCTTTGTCTTCTTGTCCTTGCCTGCATCTTTCTTCAGGTGATTTTGGGGAGGAATGACGGGACCTCCCCTAGTGTTATTATTATCTATGGGACCACCCCCAATATTTTTTTTGTCAAGAGGGGTATCAGCATGGACATTCTCTTCCACTTTTGAATCGCTATCTACCTGATTAGTAGTGTTGTAACGACTGGATTCACCAAACTGATTTGATAAAGTCTGAAGTTATTGGGCATGTAATTCCCTCATACGCTGCATGTTTAACTCTATCTCCATCTTTATTTTAGCTTTAAGGTCTTCCTTCTTCTTGGCTAAAGCGTCTTGAAGCATTTAAGCCTGTTGATCAGGAGTAATTGTGAATGTTTCCCAAACTCGTCCTGTGCTGGACACTATACTGTTAGAAGCGATAACAAAGCAAGTGCCCGATGCTTCATCATCTGAGGATTGCCCTCTCTGTATCTTTTGATAATCCCTACGTCTAATAGTTCCGAATCGTAGCCGGGTTAGATGCTGGGATATTTTTGAAAAAGGATCGGGACTAAAACGTTATGTCGACTTCCCTTTATCGGTCATGTTGATGGTGACTTCTGGGAGTTCATCATCTTGAACGGCCGATCTTCTCTTACGGAAGCGCCTTGGCTTGGGCTTTGACGCTTTAGTGGAAAGTCTTTCAAATATCAGACCCTCTACAGAGTTGTCTTAGGTCAGCTACATTCTGATAACACTATCTTGATAAGCTTCTCACAAGGACAATGAGAGTTTGTTTCCCGGATACTTCTTCTCCAAGACTTGTTCATACCTCGAGCCCGATAGTACAACTCATCGGTGTGATGACCGGAGCAACCTATCATGTGTTGGTACAACTTTCCAAGTGTAACGTCGTCATCTGATTGACACGTTTCCTTTTGGAGATATAACACCTTTTTGGCATTCTCAAGAGTCACACATTTGGAACCATGCTTTCGTGAGTGTGGGACCTTAATGGGCTCATGGATTTCAACACGTGATCCGAAGCGGGCGGTTACAAGAATTTTCCCAATATGGGATGGCTCTGACTTGTTGCGAGGACGTGTACGACCCACAGTCCGAAGAGTTGCTTGGGGTTCATTCACCGGACCCAAACACTCTTTAACCAGAGCTTTGCCTCGATCCTCGTGCAAAGGACCTAGGCGATCCATCATCGTTATCTTGAATCGGGACAGATCTACACTATCGTGAGACTTCACTAGAGGTACGGGATCATCTGGAGTAGAAATGGAGGCTATCAGAGACACGGAAAAAATCATGGGAGGCGAGGCTGGTGTGAGCCAACTCGAGTTGGCTCGGCCTTGACCGAGCCACTCCGAGGTGGCTCAGAATTTCTGAGCCACCTTCCACCTTGAGGTGACTCAGAATTTCTGAGTCACGTTGAGGTGGCTCGGATTTTTCGATTGTTTTGGCCGCTATCCGAGTTGCTTTGACGCTGTTTTGGACTTCGACTTCTATACTTGGCATGGTTTTGGTAGTTTTTTGGCCACCTCTTTTTTCTATAACTCCTGTGCCTCTTGCATAAGAATCTGTGCATGCACGAGCAGTACGCGGCACTTCTAAATGCGTTCCACAGTTGAACGGGTCCTTTTGACATGGATCCATTCACTGGTTGATTGTTTGGAGGAGGAGTGAATAGCTTGATGTTGGGGTGATTGAGTCATGTGACGCCTCCTAGACTCCAGATCCACGGGATAACGGATCCCATCAACCGGCTCCAAAGCTTTGGCAAGTTAACGCGCGAGGCGCTGGCGTTGCCTCTGAACAGCCCTCTTCGACAGAATCGGCACGTCTTCAGTCAATTAACTCCTTGATTGAGGAGGGGTTGTTGTGATTAGTATATTCGTCTTCGTCGGACAGCTGAGGGATGTTATAGGGAGAAATCACAGCAATAATTAGGCTAGAGTCATCATCCTGGGTCTTCTTCAGATCTGAAGACCCACAAACCTTCTTTGAAGAAGAGATCTTCTTGCACTTGCGAGGGGAAGAGGATCTGGAGAAGGAGGAGAGGTATTCCTCATACTTTTGCTGGTCGAACTCGTACTCAACCTCTGCATCAACCAGGATCTTGATCCTTGGTTACGACACGACAGCCTCGCCGAAGAGGCTGTTGACTCCCACTATAATCGCCAGCGTGTTTGCGTCGGAAATATTTTTATTCACGGAATCCATTACAATGTTTATTGATTACAACAGATTCAAAAGAAGGAGCCTTTTTATAAGACTTTTCTACACAAATAAAACAAACAAATATGATCTTCTAGAAACACACACATGATCGTTTATAGTCACTGCTTGCGTGAGATCTTTACTTGTGCCGAGGACTCTTTGATCCGTGGATAGCCGAGTATCAGATCTGGTTGATCTCGTTTCATAAAGGAAACAAGAACTGAAGTAAATAACCTCAACAAAGTGAGATTATACTCTTCTTTAGATCAAAATGAATTGTGATCTCAAGGAAACAAACAGAAGGTTGCAGATCTCTCGAAATCTCCCTCTTTATGCTTAAATTCGCTAAGACCTTATTAGCCTCTCTCTAAAATTCATAGGTCTGCTCTCACAAGGTCAACACTTCTCCTCTAAGCTCCAAATTTTAGATCCACAGTGTATAGGGGCTCTAGGGGTGTATTTATAGGCTTCGTATGCCGTGTTTTCGGATAAGAACTGATGATTTGATCTTATCTTTAGTTAATAATGGCTTAACCACATTTAGGGATGATCCCAAGGTAGTTAAGGATGTAGTAGATTGGATAAATCCTGAGAAATCAACTGAAAACACATCGTCGGGGAGTCGGAAGTGCGAGCTACATCAAGGTGGCTCGGCCTTGGCCGAGCCATTCTAAGGTGACTCGCACATGTCGATTCCTCTAGACTTGTGTTCATCCTGTCGGATTACGCATTCACATATTTCATTGACTCGTACGCTTCACCGATTCGCTGTGTGCTCGTTTGCTTCTTTATAGCATCAGATAATCTCATCTGACTCAGATGATGATGTTCGTCGTCTTCGATTCATCTTGAGCTGTGTATAGGAAACTATAGGCAATTTTTGATGCCTACAACCCACACTTGTTTGAGCAGGTATATTGCTAGTTATAGTATTGTTGCTATTCATCTTATCCATATAGCCACATTTACACTTCACGCTAGAATGTGTGTATTAACACTTAACGCCTATTCATTTGGAAGATATGGTATATACATGGGGGGTTCCTTGTTTTGATTTTTCACCAGACGTACTAGTTCTGCTTAATTAGAGATTAAGTGGGAGTATTCACATTCTAGATGTTAAGTGTAAATATTGCGTATATGATACATATCTGGTGATTTATAAAAACTTGCTGGCACCCTGGTACCAATGGTATATGTTTCGAGTGGCACCCATGCTCCGCCAAACAAGAGCTCTGGAACCAAAAGCCTTCAGGGTTCACGCTGGCACCCCGGTACCACCGACAATAGATAAGTGTATGGTGAAGGTCGCGATCCCTAACCAGCAGCTCAAAATGTACATTGGTGCAGTCCGTGTAGGTCCAGAACCACCCTCAGGCACCGTCCACTAGCCCTCCTTCATAATGCAAATGAGGGTTAATATTCCCAACATATAACTGGTCATACCCGAATTGACGGGCAAACCTGCAAGGAATATACGTCTCCAGATAACACACATAGCCCGTCTGTAGGACATCATACCCCGATCAGATGTTGACTAGCCATCTGAAGGCACTACAGGAAAGGACAGTGTGTTGGTCCATTGTCGTTGTGTCTCGAAGGGCTTCACCATATCCTCTGCTAGTAAAATAAGGGAAGAATTGGTGGAAGTTGTTGTGGCCAAAGTGGAACAGTGTCTTCCTCATATCAGGAATGTCCATATATTTCCAAGAGCACTTCTCCAGGTGTTGGATGAATGTGACAAACCCTTCTTCCTGGAGAGCCGCAGGGGCGCTCATCAAACACTCGCAGTGATAGACAAACTATGCTATCAGGTAGGTGTACGGTAGGCCGACTCGAGGGTTAGGAGTCTTGTGACTTCGCCATCCCCCTTGTCAGCATGCGACACCAGACAGAATTAGGCTGTTAAGGTGCGGAGCACCCTCTGGATGCATGCCACTGTCACCGGCACCAACGCATATGGCCACTTGTAGGCCAAACGTACCACTGGGTAGATGACCTCCACTGGGATCGCCTCGAAAGAATGGGTAGGAACCACACACCTCTTTAGCCATAGCATGAGGTACCCCGTGAGCAAAGCCTTTGCTGATATTGGAAACCTGGCCTGATGGTAGAATGACTCGAAGGTCACCTTACCTTGAACCCGCCCTCATCATACTCGAGGGTTTCCATAGCTCCGCCTTCAGCCATCCCTCTCTCCACTTCGGCCTGGTCACACTCGCCCAGCGGTAGAATGGGCCTCCGCTTGACGTTAGTTTCTGGGAACAGGTAATCAGCCCAGTTCTTGTGGCTAATCTCTGTAGCCCTTTTCTTCTTACCCTTATGATCCACTGCCCCTTGGTTGTTTAGGCATATGTGGTAGTGGTCGAGAAATTCCCATAAGGTCTCCACCACCTAAGGGAACTTGGCCGAAAGGTAGTCAATCTCCTGCTGACCTGGCACGTACTCCTCATAGGTGAATCCTCCCAACGGCAACCCCGATACGTTGTACATCTCGTGGAGTGTTATGCCTAACTCATCGTTATGAGTGAAGAACGTGCCACTATCCGGATAGTACAGTTCTAAGATACTATGGAACCGGGGAACGTTAATCTTCAGACCATGCTGGGTGGCCCTGATAGCCACATACAGCTTTGAACCTGCAAGATCGGAGTTCTCCGCCAAAATGTACTCATTGATTTTAGACCACCAAGTGCTGCTGCCAGGTGCAGAGTGAATCCACCCCGGAGCCCTGAAGTCCTTCGGGGGAAATTACCCCCCGGCTTGGAAGAAGCAATGATGGAAGGTCTCTGCCACCGCAGTTGTCTCCCCCACAGGTAATTCATTTTGTAGCAAGCTCGGATGCAGAGCAGTCATATGCTTGCAGGAGATATCGACCCTATATCCGACGGTGGAACCAGTAAAAACATCGCAAGTCACCCCGTCTTGAGTGGGGGTTAAATCCTAATTCATCACCATCGGAACCGAGAGCTAGCGTAACTTGATGATTGAGAACCCTCTCGGCATGCTAGGGATATAGTAATGAACCCTGCCCATGACTCGGAGCCACCTGCTCTCCCAAGCAGTAGAGCCAAGGGGTCAGTTGCAGCGTCACCAAACAAGAACTGGGACTTTTTAAGTTCTGTCCTAGCTATGTCCGTCAGTGCTGCGTCGGTAATCAACTCGCGCAATGTCAAGTGATGCCCGTAGGACACCCTCTTTATCAATTCAATAGGCTTGTCGGTGGCAAACACAGACACTGGATCAAGAAACGGAAATCAGGATAGTGCTGCATAGCCTGTGCCACCAGCAAGACCAATGGCAACGCCCTTCGGGAGGGCCTCATCAGAAAACGTGGCTGCGAAACAAAGCAAAAGAAAGTTTTCACTTTTGAGTCAGAATTTTCTAATTCCTCCAAAGAGGTGACCTTCTATAGGCGAACCTCACCTAGTGAAACCAATTTCGCCTGGCAAGTTCTGGGTTCGCCTGAAAAAGGTCGAACGCGCCTAACAAAAGCTGGGTTCACCCGACAAAGGCTGAGCACGCCTTACAAAGGTTGCACCCACCTGATAGGGGCTGAATTCACCTGACAGAGGTTGAATTCGCCTGACAAAGGCTGAATTCGCCTGACAAAAGCTAAGCTCGCTTGACAGAGATCAGATTCGCCTAAAATCGGATAAAAAATTACCAGAAATGGCAAAACCCGCTGAGGAAGGTGAGCAAACAGTGCTCATCTTCTTAATTCCACCTCGTTCATCAACGCAGGGTCATCAAATAGCCCACTGGACTTACCCAAGTATGTTCCGAAGGTGCTAGCGGCCGTGCCGACGACGACACTACCTGAAGAACGGCTTGGACCCTTTCCCCTCGTAATGCATCTCTTGGTTTTTGGCGCCATGTCAGAATCGAAGATGAAAGTTGAGTTTTTTCTCTCTGGAAGATTTGAGCAAGCAGAAATGACTAAGCACAGTAGTCTCCTAAGGAGGGAGACGAAGCCTATCTAAAGGCAAACTGCCGACAATTGAGAGATGCTGTCATAATTAGAATCGACGGCTCAGATCGCTCTTGGTGGTTCGAAGTTAGCGGTTACAGACGAACTGTCAAAACACGAAGTGGACCGGTGGATCGAACCCAAAACCAAGATCCAACAGTCGAACCTAAAGGATGGTTTTTGAAATCAATGATCGCGATTCATTATCGGATGAGACGTGTGAAAACGACATCACCTTATCAAATTGTATTTAATGCAACCTAACACGACCACGTAGCCCCAGCTGGCAAGCACAAGACTCCGTCCGTGAACACATGGCTCACACTCCACTGCTTCTGACTTTGCCTATAAGGCTGAACCTCACCCACACAACTCAGTTTGTCTGTTAGTCTAGCTCGCCTGAGGCATCAAACTTTAAGCTCACCTGAACGAAGCGGGCTCGCCTGCACTATCTCGCCCACCAAACTCGCATGTCATTTGAGACGGTCCGAAGCAAACTAACTCAGCTAAGGCACACTTGTCCACTAATGAACAAGGATCCTCTTTGTTCAAAGTATTCCAGACCACACGTGAGTGGGTTTAGGTCTGAAAACTTTAAAGGGGGTCTTATAGGCTATAAAAATTGCTTTAACAACAGGGAGACCTAAAAATCCACCCGTGTGAGCATGCCCACACCCAGAAGAGCGAGACAAGTCTGCTTTAGTCGTCGAGCCCGCCATCAAGAGTTCGATTCCGTATGCATGCTTGAATCGCCAGCACAAGTCAAGCCCACTCAAGAGCTGAGTTTGCCAGCACGAACGAAGCTCACCTGTGTGCTTGACTCGCCAGCACGAGTCAAATCCACACAATCAGATCAGAAGCTCGCCTGCATACTTGACTCGCCTGCACGAGTCAAGTTCACTCAAGCGCTGAGCTCGCCTGCACGTCCAAGCAATCAGCCAGATGATTAACAAACTTGCTCGCCAGAGTACTAGGCGGCTATGATGTCACGTACAGGGATGGGCATTCCCATTTTCTACGACATGAAGGGGAGGAGTACAGTGCTCTGAGCCCATCAAGCAGCCGGTCACAGTACAAGTGAGAGGCATGGTATCTCTTAATAGTGCATGGTCACATCCTACGATTCAAGGGAGTGACAATGCTATCTCTTCCCTATTTAAGAGACACTCCTGGTAACGTGAAAGAGGTTCATTATTCGGCTGACTAGCTCACTTCTCAATTGATTGGCGACCCGCTCTTTGCATAGTCCCTACACTGTAGCATCTTTTTCTAGATTTCGGCCTTGACAGTCGTTAAGCTCGGGAACTCAAACTCGACCAATACGAGCTTCTACTACATACTGAAGCTCGCCTGCGACCTCGATCGGATCATCCAAGGGAAGAAAACTCGGCATGAGCACCGAGGGAAACATCCTAGCGCTACCAAATACCCCACGTTAAACAAGAAGGGCATTCCCTCCGCTTCTGTTGTAACTTTTATTCATTAGTTTGTAATAATCTATTCTTATCAATACAAACAAAATCTCTATTTCGGGAAATCAAATTTTACACCTACATGGTGGAACGGCATAAAGAAGGATGTGGCATAATTTATGGCTAAATGTTTAACTTGTCAAGTAATTAAGCGAGAGAATCAGAGACCATCGCGATTTTTGCAAACATTATCAGTACCTGAGTGGAAATTGGAGCATATTACAATAGACTTTGTGTCTAGACTATCGAGATCACCTAAATGACATGATACAATATGGGCAATAGATGATAGATTCACTAATTCAGCGCATTTCCTCCCTATTAATAAGATGTATCCTCTTTAGAAATTAGCTCGTTTATATGTTGATGAAGTGGTAAGACTGCATAGGAACCTCGTTAGTATAGTATTTGATCAGGACTCAAGATTTCCATCTCAATTTTAGCAACAATTACAAACGACGATGGATAATAAACTAAGTTTTAGTACAATTGCATATCCTCAAATGGATGGATAAGTAGAACGAGCAATACAAACTTTAGAGGACATGTTGAGGTCATGTGTATTTGATTTTGGCAGAAATTGTGATAAGATTCTCACTTTGATAGAATTTGTATACAATAATAGCTATCAAGCCACTATTGGCATGACACCTTTTGAAGCTTTGTATGGTAAAAGATGCAACTCAGAATTGACAAAAGAGCTATGCAGACAAGCGAAGGAAAAATTTAGAATTCCAAGTAGGTGATAAGCTATTTTTTAAGATATCACCGAGTAAGGGGATGGTTAAATACGGAAGATGTAAGCTCAGTCCAAGGTATGTTGGACCTTTTGAAATTTTAGAGAAAATATGCAAAATGACATATCGTCTTGCTTTACCAGCCAACTTAGGTGGAATACATGATGTATTCCATGTTTCACTTCTTAAGAAATACCAGCCGGACTCATCTCATGTACTGGATTACAATCCTTTGAAACTAAATGTTAATCTATCCTGTGAGGAAAGACCGGTAAAAATTTGAGATTATAAGACAAAAAATTAAGAAATAGAAGCATTCCGTTTGTCAAAATATATGGAGTCACCATGGAATAGAAGAAGCAACATGGAAAAAAGAATATGAGATGTGACAAAAATATGCTTTTCTGTTTAACAACCTAGGTAAAATTTTGAGAGCAAAATTTTGTAAGTGGGATAGAATGTAACACCCACCTTCGTATTATTGTTATTCTAATTTAAAGGATTATGGATTAATATATATAATTATTAATAAGTATACATTAAGAATTATATATATGTGTGTGTGTGCGCGCGTGTGTGTATAAGCTTATCTTAATTTATTTATGGATAAATGTACACAAGATTATCTTAAGAATAAGCCTAAGAATTAAATATATATTCATGGATAAGTGTGCACAAGCTTATCCTGTGGATAAGCATAGTATATATCGATGCCTATAAATAAGGGTTGAGCCTTCATTTGGAAATTGTATTTGAAGTTAAAAATTTTTAGAGTGCTTTAAAGAGAGATATCACCAAGGTGAGGTTATTGCATAAATCATTTTCACATATTACCATGTTTCAATATTGTTTTATGTGTCGAATTTTATGTTTTATGATTTTTTCATCATATGAACAGTACTTATTGATTGTTCATTATTTGATTTTTTTATACTCATAATTGGAAAATTCATGCATCCTACATACTCTTTAGTGCTATATATATTGATTGATAATACTAAAAAACTGTTAGTGTTAATTAATATTGATTGATCAGTATATATTCAGAATATGCAAGGCCTTGAGCCTCAAATCGTTGTCGTTATTGTTATCATTTTATCATGGAATCGATGGGTAAAGCGGTCACTAAAGTGTTTTGCATTTCAAGTATTGCAGCATGATTTCTGAGCTGATTTCCAATCTGTCTTACTTATCATTTTTATATATTTTATTAACAGTACCTAATTTTTGTCAATGATCTCACTTGGTTAGTGCAGCTCACCCTTTTTTAATCACTTTTGCAGATCCAACAAAGTTTAAAGAGAGATTACTGCAAGGAATTGATGAAAGTTGACTTGTATGAAGATTTTGGGGAGAAAGTGTTGATGGTCAAATTGTATTTTCACTTAGATCGATGATTAGCTTGGATCTAAGAAGTGAATGCCCATAGGCTAAACACTACAAAAGGGTCCAAAATCAAGCCCACAACAAGCTACAGCAAAGGTCACCTGATAACTGAAGTGAACCTCGCCAAATAGCTCGTTAATTAGGCAAGCCTAGAGTTGAATTCTATGTGAAATTCAAACTCATGGGTGAAGTTCGCAAGCCAATAAACTTCACCCCATCAACTCAAGTAGACCAAGTCATCCACTTCCGAAGAAGACTCGCCCATATCCACACCGACCCTTGCCCGCACTCGTAGCGACCTTCGCCCACGTCTTCAGTAAACTTCACTAAGCCCGTGAATTTCTGTAAATAGTCGTATTGAGAGCTATTTTTAGGAGAATAACTGTTAGACCCTAATGCCACTAGAAAAGAACCCTAGAGGGGGGTGAATAGAGTTTACGCTAATCTAATCCGATTTAATACCAATTAAAAAATATTAATAAATATCCTAGCAAATATGATATGCAATAAGATATATATGCAAGGATAAGTAAACTAAGCAAGGGCAAACAGTATAGTGGAAGAAATAAACAAGATGCAATAGGCGATATAAGATGAACACAAAATAAAGTGCGCCAATGCAATCACAAACAAACGATATGTTCACGAGGTTCGGTCCCCACGACCTACGTCCCCGCTCCTCACCTTGAGGAGATCTCCACTATCACGATACACCCGGTTTGAAAGTCGGAACTTCTCTACACACTCGGTTATCAAGTCAACCGACAACTCTCACAAAATCTTACAATGTACATACACAAGCTACAACCCAAAGTGTTGGTCCTCACGTATCGACTCCCTCAAGTGCTCGGAATTATCACCTCTCACTAGGCCACCGACGCCACTCCTCTCGGTATCGACTTCGTCCTCACCACATACTCCTCTTGGTGTACTAGTGTATTACAAAGTGTTCAACATAATAAGGCTCACAATACAAATAAATTTGTTCTCTACAATGGATGAGAACACAATGTAAACTCACACTCTAAGTCACACAATCCCACAACCCAATTATACAATGTATGCAAATACAATAAGCTCAATGGTTGTGTGTGTAAACAAAGAGTAAATAAAATCAACTAAACTCAATATAAACACTATCTTAATAAAATGGTAATTAAATAATATAAATTTAAAGTTAGATTGAGTTTAGAGAAACTTCTCTATAGATAACAAGAGAGAGGGAGAAGAGTGAATGCTCAAACACCAAGGATGATCTCCACTTTGCTCTTGTGAAATTGTTTTCACAAAACAAACTCTCAAATGCTTAAAAGCTTTTTTAAACAAACACTAAACAAAACTTAAACCCTTGTTAAAACTTTGTTAAAATATTCTCCTTGATAGAAGAAGAGATGAAGGCAATGGGATATTTATACCCACTCAAAACTTTAGCAAAAACCCCAAGGAAAAGAGCAAAAATCCATAAACAAACAAATCAGAAAACTAGCTGTTACTGTGCAACGGCTCTCTGATAAGTCGACTTATGAGTCGACTTATATGAGTCAACTCAGCAGAAGAAAAACACATGCAGAAAGACAGTTTATAAGTCAACTTATAGTAGACTTATAACAAGTCGACTTAGAGTAGACTTATAACAAGTCGACTTAGAGTAGACTTATAATAAGTCGACTTAGAGTAGACTTATAACATGCACACAACCTGATATGAACAGTAAAAATCAACTTTAAACCCTCTTTAAAAATATCAAACATATTCCAAAAATTATGAAACTTTGAGGGAAGATTCTAGACATGTATAAGAACATGTTACAGAAATAAATTTTGAAAAATCATTTCCCAGTTGAGAGAAATAAATATTTTAATACAGATAAACAGTTTCTGAAAAACTGCTGACATACATGATTTTGTAAAATCAATTGGGCACATTAAATTAACTCAAAAAATGGTAAAAATTTGAGGGAAGTTTCTAAACGTATCGATAAACATGTTAGAGAAATAATTTCTTAAATATCACTTCTCATTTGTAAAAACTCATCTGTTTTGTAAAAACATACACGAACATTAAGTTGTTAAAACTTGATTTTTACAAAACGAGTTCAAACAACTTTGAAACACTTTCAAACATTCTTATAGACTTAATAAAGGAAATAAAATGTTGTTATGAAGTCTATAAACTAGAAACACAATATTTTCACAAATATGCATATTCTATGCAATATTTTCTAAAACACAATAATAAATATAACATATGTAATCTCATATTTATAAACATGGAAACCCAAAAACATTTATGTATATATATATAACTATATATATACACATAGAAACTAAAAAGTTGTATGTATATATAAAACTATATATACATAGAAACCAAAACATGCATGTATATATATAATTATATATATACATAGAAACCAAATACGTGTGTGTATATATGATTGAGCTTAAAGTTCCAACACACATAATATAAATCTAAACTAATGTTACCCAAGCTTGATCAAAATCTTCAATAGGCTTGACTTGGTAAACTTGCGGATGAAGCTTGAACTTGGATCTTGAATATAAATTGTATAGGCTTCAACCACTATTCCGCCAACCTCCATTTGATATGATCGTTGAGGCTCGATTCCATCCATCCTCCAACATGTTGTTTGTCTACAATTGATAAATACAAATACTAAACAAACAATATTAGAAGTAAATTACTTATTAAACATCATCAAAATAAGAAGGCCAACAATAACCGCACTCCACTATCTCGTACTTTAATGGCTAATTAATCCCTAATTAAAGGCCATTAACTCTCTCTTTTAGCCAATAAAAGGAGAGGAGATCATCCATTTTACAAGTTCAAAAGCCTTAACCAAGAATACACATGCATAAAGAGATTATAATTGTACTTGTGATTATTTTTACTGAGAGAAGTTGCTGAGAGAAGACTGAGTTATTTTCCAAGCAATCCACCTCTTATAAACAGTCTTAGACAATGGAGTATAAGATCGATGCTTTATCAGCATACAGAAAAGAACCTTTTCTGGGAAATATAAATTTTTCCTTTGTTTTACTCTTATTTTTTTTATTGTAATATGAGTTAATTACAATATTAAAAAGACTCGAAATAGGGTGGCGACTTCGCTGGGGAATTACCTTCTCCTCCGACGAGAAAGTTGTGTCACATACTGATACTAAAACCCTCAGGTCTTTTGCTAAAATGTAGGTCATTGAATTTGACAAAGCGAAGTTCGAGGAATATTTCCACGAACCAAATCTCTTCAATGGAAACTATACACAGTTGTTGTAGAATTCGCCGCAGTGCGAATCTCGGATCTAAAATAACTCCCGTGTGTAAAAAGGCTACCTTCAGTGAAGGTAGTTTGAGCTTTTCTAGAAGCCAAATGAACTTTGCCAAGAGCGAAGGAAATTCGACTCCTGACTCAAACGAAGATCAAGATTTTGACCTTGGTCTTCAGTCTTTGACTCCTTTAGGAGTTTGATTTAAAGCATCTTGTGACGCTCGCTATGCTTCCCCGATAGAAGCTAAGAATGGGGTAAACACCTCATCTAATTTTTCTCAAGGGAATAATATCATCATTGATGATTCTACTGGACAAATATTTGGCCAGCGTCCTCATAAGCAACATTCACATTCTATGGCCAAGACCAGCAAAGTTGGCACTAATGTTGATTTAAGAGAATTCATAACTCTGAAGAGAGCTCGCCAATGTTAGCATTGTACGACCATCAGAGAAGTGGTCTCGTCAGTTCAAAAAAGTTGCTAATGTAAAGGATTAGTCTTCAATCATCTCTCTCATGCTCCTAAGCCTTCAGAGATTTGGACTAAACGACGACGACGTTCTCAAAGGGGTAAAATATAAGTACTCACTGTCAACATGACAAGTGTGACTTCCAGAGATGATGAGAAAAGTACATATAGCTTGTCCGATCTAGTGTACTCTCCTAGCATTGAATCCATACTACCAAAAGCTGATGGTGTGTATCACAACACTAGACTAAGAAGAAGAGTGGTAATTCCTTTCAACTACTCTTCCATCCTAATGCGTTCATCGCAATCTTCGCCTCAGCTGAACCGACCCACTTCTAGGGATGCCAACTCTGCCATAGCATCAAATATAACCCCTAGCTCAAGTCAAGAATGAAGATGAGAGGTATATAATAGACCGAGAAGATATGCTTGCTCAATTGGCAGCTCAAAAGAATGACTCAGATGAGCGGATCGAACGTCTGGAAGAGATGATTAAACAACTCTTGTTGATATCTCAACCTCAGCCATGTTCTTCAAAAGGGAAAAGACCAATCAGTGAAAATCCCTCTAATGAGGATCAAGAACACCAAGACTATGCGAATTCTGGACACACAAGATCAGAAGCAATGTTACCTTCAAAGCTAAATAAGAAAGCGAATGCCTTGGACGACATTCAGAAGTAGCTCAATGTTCTTTCTCAATAAACAGAGCTTAAGAAGGGTGGAATTATCCAACCTAATTCCGTCAAATGGGACATGGTTCCCTAAGCGATGAAGTTCAAGCCACCTATGTTACATGTGTTTGATGGCAAATATTCCCCAAATCAACATATATACTACTTCCATAGAAAACTAGAAACATAGTAGGCAACGTTGCCATTAGGGTATGTCTGTTCGTTGACACCCTCTAGTGGGTAGCCTTTGATTGGTTCTACAATTTTCTCGAAGGTTCAATCAAATCTTGGGCAGATTTAGAATTAAAGTTCCTCTCACAATTCCATGAGGAACAATCCAATATTACCTTGACCAAACTTCTTTCCGAGAAGCAAAACAGAAGTGAGACGGTCAGAGAATACATTGAGAGATACTGCAATTTGACATTGCGATGTCGAGACATGCTTCTACTGATGGTGCGTCAAACTTGTCGGCAATATTTCGTGGCACGAATTAAAGCTCATACAACTGATGTTACTACCCATACTTGGAAGAATTTGATAGAACAGGCTGAGATAGCAGTAAAATCATCAGAGTGTTTCAACAAGTTTGAACCTCACAAACACTTCAAGGGAAACAAAGGCAAACAAGGGCAGACATCACAACTAAAAGCTAAAGAGACTTTTACAGTTGGAGTCCAGAATTCCAACAACAACCAACAAAGAGAGCCAAGAAAGAAATTTTAGTGTAGTTATTTATTTAAGGATGAACATACAGTCGCTATCTTCCATGTACTCAGCAAAGAGAATCATTTGAAGCTCCCATAAGCTCAACATCATGAAGAGGTCGGAAAGACCGATGGCCCCAATTACTGCATTTATCATAGAATATTGGGGCATCCAACAAAGAACTGCTACATCCTCAAGTATAAAATCCAGACATTCATCAAATCAGGGATTCTTATGCTCAAACCAGAGAAAAAGAGTCACTGCCAATATGGTAACCCTCCAAATATGGTAACCCTCCAATTTGGCTCAACACGAGAAATTCAAGCTCAAATGGAATTGTCCCTATTCCAACTACAAGAATGGAGGTGGTAAATTTTGATTGCCAGAAACAACAAAGCTAAGACCACGACAAGAGGCTAAATAATACGGGTGCATCCTGACCTTCTTCAAGATGAGGATTGGACTCTTCAGAAGTTCAAGAACAAGCGTAAGATGAAGACTTGCAGTGCCATCTCTACAATCATTGAAGAAGAATCTCGACACATCACTTCACTCACCAACTCAGAGGGAGAGAAAGTGGTCATGCAGGAACTAGATTTGGCAAAGATTACCTAAGGAATTACAATCAGCCAAGAGCGTCCAAACAACCTAAACCGGCTAAGTAAAAGGAGACTTGATTTAATAAGGCGTTACAACATCCTCCAAATGACCCTAAGGTCCCATTCAAATACGATATCATGACTCAACTAGCTAACATCCTAGCTTGTATGACCTTATTTGAACTTTTACTTTTATCTAAAGACACAAAATATGCTTTGAAAGAAGCCCTGAATGACAGTGAGGCGTTCCTCACCCATATTATGACCGAACCTCCTCAAGATGAAGACACGAGCAATGCTATCAATGCCACCAGCAAACGCGTTACATCACCTTCACTTTGGAGGATATGCTTGTTAAAAATCATCATCACAACTAACCCTTTTACTACACTGGGTATATAGGGTCATCAAGGGTCAAGAGAATTCACATCGATCCTCGCTCCGCGTTGAGCATAATTATGCAGAGGCTCTTGAGATTTTGGGAATCTCCCTTCACAAGCTCTCAAAGATTTCTGCAACAATGCTTAGCTTCAACTCTAGCAGTTCCCTTGAAATGATCGAACTTAAGTGCCAGATCAGAAGTTTGAAGATGGAAGCGACTTGCTATGTCATCGACGTTGAGACACCGTACAATCTTCTTCGTGGACAACCTTGGATCTATTCCAACATGCTCATCCCTTCAACACTTCATTAGTGTTTTAAATATATTGATAAATAGGGGGTCTAACAAAGAGCCGATGCTAAAAAATATCCTTTTAAGGGGTAGAGAATTACTTCATCGACTCTCTCTTATATGATGAAAATCATATGATAGGGATTGTCCTCCCCATTGATGAGGATAGCGATAATGAAGCACATATCGAGCTAGATCCCATCGATGATTTAATCTGAGAGATAGATTCACTTGTAATAACCTTAGAGGACCTCTCTATTGACTATTCTGTCAAAGATCAGGGCAATTGGATCTTTAATGAAGAAGAGTTTGCTTATGACTACTCTTTAGACTCTAAATCTAAAAACTCAAGTTTTGAAAATCTAATGGTTAGGCTAGCTTCCGAATCAGCATTATGTGTGCTGATAAGTGAGTTGTACTCTGCTCATAAGCAACAAGACAATTCGGAGGATGCCACTTTCATGGTTCTACCAAAAGGGAACACTTTGAATCCAATCATCTTCAAAGAAGTTGAGACATAACTTCACTTATTAGACTCCATTGAAGAAAGCAAAGGAGCACCAGAATTCTCCCGATACAGCCAGCAACCTTAGTAGATTATGACAAAATGGGATACAACCTCATTACGAAACATGGGTTGAAGTTTAATAGAGGACAAAGAGTCTGTTTGATCCCCTTTACATTAGAAGGTGAAACTTTCAATTATTATAATCGAATCAAACGAGGACTCGGTTACATTTCTTCCAAAGTTGAGCCACAAATAAGACCAACATCTGATGACTTTCTATGCAGTTCTTTAGACACATCTAATTAGGATTTTGACGTCAGCCTTGGAGCCTTACGCAATAAATTCATAGCCAATATGGTCTCATACGACCTAATCATGGATCTCAATGAATCCAAAGTATTTGAGGATCCTGAAGATGATTCATAGGCAAAGTAACTTGAGAAGCAGTGGGACTCATGTTTGAAAGCCAAAGAACCGCCCGCCAAAGATAAAATGGTTCAAATTAACATAGGTGACGAAATCAACCCTAAGCCCATCTTCATCAACGAAAGTCTATCATCCACTAAAAAGAAGAACTCATAGTTCTCCTTCAAGAATACATTGATGACTTTGCTTGGAGCTATGAAGACATGTTGAGTCTAGACCCAACATAGTTGTGAATTGCCTTGACATTAACCCTAGAGTTTAAACCGGTCAAACAACAACAACAATGGTTCCATCCTGAGTTGATGAGAAGGAAATCCTCAAACACATTGAATGCTGGTTCATCCATGAAGAACAACATCCCGATTGGCTAGCCAACATTGTGGTGGTGATGAAGAAGAGTGGCAAGATATGAATCTATATTGATTTCTAGGATCTCAACCTTACTTGTTTGAAAGACGGATTTCCTCTCCCTATCACGGATATCATGATTGACAACACGTGCGGGTTTGAGAGGATGTTAATCGTTGATGTGTTATCTAGATACATTCAAATCAAAATGCATCTAGACGATCAAAAGCACACAACTTTCAAAACGCCATTGGGAGTATTCTGCTATACAATAATGCCCTTCAGTTTGAAGGATGCTGGAGGTACTTATCAATATGCTATGAACATGATTTTTCGTGAATATTTACGCATAATAGTAGAGTGCTACATCAACAAACCCACAATCAAAAGTCGTCACAAACAAGATCACATTGGTGGTTTGAGAATGATGTTCAAGATTATACGAAAGCATCGGCTCAAGATGAACCCAACCAAGTCTTTCCTGCGGTATCATCAGGGAAATTTCTAGGATTTATTGTAACATTCAAAGGAATACATGTTGACCACAAAAAAGTGAAAGCCATCCAAGAGATGCTACCTCCAACTAATTTCAAAGAACTCAGAGGTCTACAAGGACGATTAGCCTATAACCGTAGGTTTATCGCTAACTTATCTGGGAAATGTCAATTGTTTTCAAGACTCATGAAGAAAGGAGTTTTATTTTTCTAGGACGACACTTGCCAAGAAACTTTCAATGCGATCAAGGATCATCTCACAAAGTCGCCGATTCTAGCCACACCAGTATCAGGTAAACTATTCCTAATCTGTGTCAGAGCAATGGACCACTCTCTTGGAGTACTTCTTGCTCAGAAGAATGACAATGGCCACAAGCAAGCCATTTATTACCTCAACAGTACTATGATTGGTGCTGAGCATCGCTTACCATTTATCTTCACAATTCCAAAGATATGACACTACCTCACTGGTCAATCCATCCACGTCATTTCAAGAGTTAATCCTCTACGGATACTCATGAGGAAACCCTGATCACTAAAATCTAGATTAGCAAAATGGTGATATTTCTCTCACAATACGACATGATGTTAGTACCGTAGAAAGTAGTCAAGGGTCAAGTAATAGCCAACTTTCAGGTGGAACATCCCATGCATGAGTCTTATGAACTTTATGAAGACACCCTGGATAAAGTCCTTGAGTCAAATACTACTACAGACCATTAGATACAGCAACTGTACTTTGACGTGCTTCATGATTCAACCATAAAGAAGCAATTATCGTAGAAATATGTATAGTGCTGATTGATCCCCATGGACATGTCCTTCCTTGGGCCTACTTATTGATCGAGCTATGCTCCAACAATATAGCCGAACATAATGCCCTTGTAATTGGCCTACAACTCGCTCAAGACATGGATATCAAATATCTTAAAGCGCACAATGATTCCAAGTTGATCGTGAATCAGGTCAAAGAAGAATATGATGTTTGCTACAACGACTTCATACCCTACAACAAAGAGGCAACATAATCCTTTGAAGTTTTCTACATCATCTATGTAGCTCACCTCGAGAACACTCATGCAGACACTTTAGTGTCCCTTGCAGCCACACTTGCGTTAACACCCAAATCAACTAGGTGCATCATAGTGCATAACCATTAATTATGCTCCCCAATGTAAATTCTTGAAGCAAACAAAGTGCGTGTCATGCTATCTCACTTTGAAGATAATGATTGATGGTTCTCAATCATTGACTATGTCTTGCATGGTATACTACCTGATAGTCCGAAGCAAGTAGTCTCTATTCAAAGAATGGCTCCACGCTTCTTCTATGATTCTACCATGCAGATGTTATATTGACGGTCTTTCGGATGTATGTTTCTTCGATGCTTAACACTAAGTGAAGCTCGAGAAGCACTAAAGCAAGCCCATGACGGTGCATGTGGAGCTCATCAACTAGGTCCCAAACTTCAGGATCGACTTTGTCATCTAGGTTACTACTGGCTGATAATGATAGCAGATTCAGTAGCATATGCTAAACGATGTCATGTGCGTCAAGTCCATGCTGATTTCCTACATCAATCTCCAGAGTAGTTACATTTGTACGTTACCTCATGGCCATTTGAAGCATGGGGCAGGGACATCATTGGGCCAATCAGCCCACCATTTGCTAAAGGCCATTGATTCATCTTGCCATTACAAATTATTACTCTATATGGGCCGCCTCAGAAAAGTTAAGACATCTCAAGTGATCAAATTCTTGAGATACCATGTGATCTACCAATTTGGTGTTCCTAGATGAATCATTCATGACAACGGTCCCTAATTCATTAGTTGATTGTTCTTCTCTAAAATAAGTTCAGAATCTTGGTGCTCTTCGGCTGATTGATTCTCTTTCTTTTACATCCTCGTCTCCAGAACGCTTATGCGGATGCACTGGCAGCACTAGCAGTATCACTTGCACAGCCTCCCGAAACTGAGCTGTTAGTCACAGTGAGGACGCATCAACTCTGCATACCCATATACGATATGGATATTGAAGAAGAAGATGACGGAAACATTAATGCCAAGGAGGTGAATTCAACTCAAATTGGGTCTGAGTCCCGAGATTAGCGTTTTCCCATCATTGACTACGTCCAGTATGGTATTTTGCCAGAGGATGTAAAAGAAAGAGAATCAATCCGCCGAAGAGCACCAAGGTTCTTCTATAATGCCGAGACCCATACGTTATACCGTAGAGGGTACGATGGTTTGTTACTCCGATGCCTTTCGAACAAAGAAGCAGAAGAAGTTCTTAAGGAAGCACACGAAGGAGAATGTGGGGCACATCAGCCTGGTCCCAAACTGTATGATCGTATCAGGAGAATGGGATATTTTTGGCCAACGATGGTTCGAGATGCAATCGAACACGCACGAGAGTGCCACGCTTGTCAGATATATGCGAATTATATGCATCAACCGCCAGAGCAGTTGCACACGTCAACCACGTCATGGCCGTTCGAGACATGGGGTATGAACATTGTCGGTCCTATTTTCCCCCCTTCAGTCAAAGGTGATCGATTCATCCTCGCAATCACAGATTACTTCTCGAAGTGGGCTGAAGCAATTATTCCGCTTAGAGAAGTGAAGACGAACAACGTCATCAATTTCATCAAGCATCATGTCATATACCGACACGGCGTGCCAAGACGGATCATTCATGACAATGGTCCACAGATCATAAGCTACGCCTTTATCAGGTTTTGTGACAAATTCAAGATTGAAGATGTCTCGTCGACAGCTTATTATCCTGTCGCAAACGGACTAGCTGAGGCTTTCAACAAGACGATCATTAAGATTCTGTCAAAGCTCGTGAAGACCAATAAACGAGACTGGGACGATAAACTCGGTGAAGCACTCTGGGCTTATCGCACCACCATACGCACACCTACAGGGGCCACCCCGTATTCATTAGTATACGGATGTGAAGCTGTGCTACCATTGGAGATTCAAATCCCATCCCTTCGGATCGCTCTCGCAACTGAGATGACGACAGAAGAACAGCATAAAAAACATCTCGAAGAACTCGAGAGGTTGGATGAAAAGCGCTTGGAGGCTCAACAATAAATTGAGTTATATCAAGCCAGAATATCTAGGGCTTTTAACAAAAGAGTCCGATAGAGAAGCTTCAAGGAAGGAGATCTGGTCCTCGCTGCTCGCCGACCGATAATCCTCAATTCCAAGAAGAAAGGTAAATTCGAACCCAAGTGGGAAGGACCGTTTGTGATAGACACAGTCTACTCAAACGGTGCATATCGCCTGATCACTCAAGAGGGCGCCAGGCAATTAATGCCAATAAATGGGAAGTTCCTGAAAAAGTACTATCCCTAGTACATTCAGGATAACCCATTTACCGGGAAGTTCCTTGAAGAATATTACACTTAATATTCTAGAGGATAACCCAAAATCATTTTCACCACCAAAATCCCTCACTGATCAATTTCAATTGACAGTGAGTCCACCAAAAATGTTTTTTCTGGCCCTCTTGATTCTCTCCATGAGCAAGAGGTCCACTTTCAGTTCGGAGTCCCTTTTCGATAAACGAAAGAACTCCTTCCCTTTTTCTCTTTGGTTAAACCTTGTTCATGGTTATAACCGGAGTTGAAAATTCCACTTCGATAAACGAAGAACCCATTTTCAGTTTAGATAACTCATCCTATAAAAAGGCAAGTCTATCTAAATTTTCCAGATTCTCGGAGTGGACACCCCACTTCTAGTTTCTTCTTCGCTGGAAATAGAATATAAAATTCTTCCTTTCCAGAATCAAGGAATAGAATATAAAATTCTTCCTTCCTTGTTTTCGGGTTCGCCTTCACCCTAAAAGAAGACCGGGAAATAGAATATAAAATTCTCCCTTTCCCGCACCAATCTTTTCCCAAAATTTGTCAATCTAGGATTCATTCTAGGAAGTTTATCCCGAATCCTAAGCAGGGATAAGTCTGCGCCTAACACGCGCTGCCGGTTTAGTCTTTTTCCGTAGAAAAAGACACCAGAGTTCGATTCTGGGGTATTCTGTCCTGAAACCTAAGCAGGGATAAGTCTGCGCCTAACCCGCGCTGCCGGTTGGTTCTTAACCGTTAAAAAGAACACCCGTTCACATATTCAACATTGTGACAGGTTGTTATTAATAACACCAGAATCCATGCCTTACACGCATGGGGAATTTCATCCTGAATCCTAAGAAAGGATATGCTGACGCCTAACACGCGTCGCCGGTTTAGTCTTTCTCCGTAGAAAAAGACACCAGAGTTCGATTCTGGGGAATTTTATCCCGAAGCCTAAGTAGGGATAAGTCAACGTCTAAAACACGTTGCTGGGTAGCCTATTCTCATAACAATGGCGAAGTCTACGTATTCGAAGTCGTAGCATCAAGTCTAAGGGAGTTCATTCCTTTAGCACAACGTCACATGCGGAACGGATTTAGACAATCTGCATGCTAGCCCGATTCAAACTGTATTCGGTAAAGGCTAATCAAACCCGTTAAAGACTGGGGGTTAGCCAAAAATCCTAAAGTCAATACCTAACACGTGTCGCCGGGTAGCCTATTCCCGTAACAATGGCGAAGTCTATGTATTCAATATCATAGCACGAAGTCTTAGAGAATTTACTCTCTTAGCACAACGTTACATGCGGAACGAATTTAGACAATCCGCATGCTAGGCCGATTCAAACGGTAATCGGTAAAGGCTTATCAAACCCGTTGATGGCTGAGGGTTTGCCAAAAATCCTAAAAGTATTATGGTCAATCATTTCAAACGGAATGAGGAATCATAATAAAGATAAAAAACAGTTCCACTAAAAAGATCAAAAGTCATAACATTCAACAAATAAAATCATACATCAAGCGCATGGCCAAAAATCTGCTGATTAAGCTTGGACAGCTTCGGAATCTTCGGTAAATATATGAAACCGCTGCCAGTCTTATGAAGCCACTGCTCAGCATCAATAAACACGACATCCGGATCTTTGGCAGAATCGCCAAATAAAAAATCGGTCTTCTTGAGAGGCTGAATCGAACTGGCATCCTTCACGAGGGGCGCATCTGTAATCAACTGGCGAAGAGCTCGATATCCACCTTCCTTCACCACTTGGGCAACCTCTGTCGGCATGCCCGAAGCAAACCGAGCGGAAGTCGAATAATACTCGCCACGACGCCCATACACTGCGTGAGATGAAAACGCTCCAGAAGGATATTCCACTGGAAGCAAACATTTAAACATTTGTTAGTCTCAATTATAAAAGGAAGTTGAACTCATCCTACGAATGGGTAAGATAGAGTCACTGCCTTATAAAGGGTGAGACGATTTGGCCACATTATGCACTTATAAGATAGGGTATATCGACTATATATCCCTGCCTTATAAGGCACAATGCAACGTCAAAACGCCCCCTTTATTGATTTTGAGATATAGTTTTGACCAAGCAAAACATATCTTTAAAGCGTCGATCCTCGCCAAGGAGAATCAAGGCTCTTCCCGATTGCCTCACCAAGGAGAACAAAATG
Organism: Asparagus officinalis; assembly: GCF_001876935.1. Classification (NCBI taxonomy): domain Eukaryota; kingdom Viridiplantae; phylum Streptophyta; class Magnoliopsida; order Asparagales; family Asparagaceae; genus Asparagus; species Asparagus officinalis. The sequence goes on from NW_017972340.1 coordinate 90,825, forward strand.
GGGATAAAAAGGACCAATGTGTAAATTTCCAAGAAAAAGTGGACTAATTTGTTTCCAAGAAAAAATGGACTAATTTGTAAATTTTCAAAAATAGCTCACCAGCATAAGAGGGAGGCGCGCCATCAGCCGACGTGGTAGAGGATTGACCCCTCGCAATACGAGACATAGAGACCTGCAAAATAAATTAAGGAATCAGATCTAGAAAAAGTTCCTCTTTTTCCAAGAAAAAATGGACTAATTTGTAAATTTTCAAAAATAGCTCACCAGCATAAGAGGGAGGCGCGCCATCAGCCGACGTGGTAGAGGATTGACCCCTCGCAATACGAGACATAGAGACCTGCAAAATAAATTAAGGAATCAGATCTAGAAAAAGTTCCTCTTTTTTGCAATTTCCCCCCTGAAAGGTGAGCTCGAGGCGCCAAATCTTAATCTTAACCCTCGCATGCGACCCCACAAATTCATAAATTGAATTAAGCATAAAATATGCTAAAATGGTTGAGGATTTACCTGAGGAAAAGCTCGTGGATCCAATAAAAATCAGATCTTGAAAGAGGCTCGGACCACGCGCTCGAGGGGCTTGAGAGAAATTCTAAATATGGAAATTTTGAGGGATTTCTCAGTCAAAGATCAAAGGGAAGGAAGAATCTAAGACAAATATGAAGATTTGAGGAAGAACGGATGCACGAGGGAAGACCGGACCAGACCCGGTTTAAACCAAAATTCAAATTGAAGCTAAATCGAGCATTGAAACAACTTCAAATCGACCGAGGGTTCAATCATTTATTTATGCTTGCCTCTCCCACACATTCGGAAGAGTCAGAAGATTTTTTGAGCCGAATTACTGCCTTTTTTGGCTCATTATCAAGCCGGTTCAACTCATTCGGGCACAAAAATTACTCCAATAAGGTATATGAGTATAAACTGTTCCCTATTTTTGGTTGAGAAGTTCCTGGAGAATATTTTTATAAATATTCTTAAGGATAACTCAACAACACTACGCCGGACAACGCATCGCAAATAAAGACTCAACGCCAACAAT
>NW_017972340.1:92746-101246 GCF_001876935.1 Asparagus officinalis
GGGGGCGAGCCACCATTTGGTGGCTCACCCTCACACGGGCCTCCTAGCCCGTTGTTGTGTCTTTTTGACCCTTTTGGCTATTTGTATCTCCTTCGTTTCACTTTCTTTCCCCCTTTACGCGCGTTTCGTCACTTCGTTGACTTGTGCGTTTTACCAATACGCTTTATGCGTTTATCGGCGTCAAATAATCTTCCTTGACTCAGATAATGATGTTCATCGTCTTCTCTTTGTCTCGAACTGTGTTTGGAAACCTATAGGAAATTTTTTTAACGCCTACAGATACCTCCTCCAAAGTGTTTTAGTCTCGTTTCTTTTATAGAAGAGTCTGAATACTTTGGATGCGATAGGCCCAACCTTCAATCGGTGTGACAGGACTTGTAATTAGCTTCAGCTCTTGATTTCTTCAGTCTTCAATCCACTTAATATTTTGTCGAGTAGATAAAGTTTTTCCGATGCTGCATTTATCGACTGACTGTTGTTGAAGTCTTGAACTAAAATTGGTGTGTAAGTTTCTGAACTTAGCTCATACCATTGAGTTAACTTTGAACTGATCATCTTCGTCGGGAATTCATATCTGGATGTGATTGAACTCCTTAGAATTATCCTTTAACCCAGAATTTTCCTTAGCCTTATTTTGGCGAGGCTATCGACGCGTTGACCGGCGTGAACACAGTTTATACTCATACGTTAACTGGAGTCTATACAGTTTAAGCACTTAAGGCGTTGGAGCTAGGAGGACCAGTTTATACTCGTATACTCCTGGGAGTTTTGGGATTTAGTTTAACCTCATATACCTATCAGAGGTTGCCGGGTTATCCTTATGAATATTCTGAGTGATATTCTCCAGAAACTTTCCGTCAAAGATGTGGAATAGTTTAGACTCATACACCAATTAGAGTACGAATACGGGCGTTGAATACATCAAAAATACTCGAAAATTGGCAAAAATGTACGCGAAACACCCTCGGAGCTCGCCACACGTGCGGGCCAGTGTTTTGTGGCTCGCACGTGTGCGAGCCAGTGTTTCATTGGTGGCTCGCACGCGTGCGAGCTAGTGTTTGGCTGTTGGCGTCGGGTTCGGTTCAAGGTGGTTCGGTTCAAAGTGGTTCGGTTTAAGTTCGAATTCGGGTTCACTTGAGGGTTCATAAAACCCGATCTCTTCTTCTTCTTCTTCCTTTCTTTATTTTGGAACTTCTTCTTCAATTCAAAAATTCCCCTCTCAAGTTCAGGTCTTCTTGATTAGAATTCTTGATCCTCTCATATTTTCCCCCAAATCATGCTAAATTCACGCATTTAAAGCTAGGATTTCGGCTTTGAACTCGAGCACTTGTGGGTTCTCAAAGTTTTCTTTCTCCTTGATCCTCCTTCAAACTCAGGTAAGGGTTTTACTCTTTCATGGCTTTGGTTTTGATTCTCCAATTTTGGGTTTAGGGGTATAACCGAAACCCTAGTTTGATCGTTGGTTGATTTTGATAGGAACCTTCGGAGGATTTCTTGGATTTGAACTTCTTGTTGTGATTCACTTTGCTGAGTTCATCCTCCTTCATTTTTAGGTGAGTTTCTCTTCTCCTTGCTTCAATTTTGTCTAGAATTAGCCCCTTTTAAATTTCAATTCTAGTGAAGGAATGAAACCCTAGTGTGATTTCGGGTAAATCTTGATTAAGGCCTCGAGATGACTAAAATTTTAGTTTGTTCTTGAAACGTCTCAGTCTCGAAACATCCTTGATTTTGGAATGTGAACTTTGTTCGTGGTTGTGTGTGGGCTTGTTATTCGTCCTTTGGTTCTGTTATCGAACATGTATTGAAGCTCTTGTCTTGGTTGTATAAGGGGATTAAATTGACCCTATGGCTCAATTGCATGCGTATGAGGTGTTTGACTTGTTCCTGGTTATTTTTTCGCATCCACCTTCCCATTTTGAATGTGTATTCGTGCATGAGAATCAGATTTATATGCACGTCGAGTTTTCTTGTTTGGCCACATTCATGTCTTGAACCAAAACCCCGAGATATTTGGCCTGATTTGTTACCCGATCTTTTTGTATTCACTTCTCGACATAACTGAATCATTGATTTTCTTTGTAGATTAGTCATGTCGCCAAAGAGGTCACATGTCCCAAGGGGCCGTTTGGAGACTCAGTCGCCCGAGCCAGCGCCTTTCAGTTGCACATGTAAATTTTCTTCGCCTCTTCATGAATTCACTATTAATACATCATACTGCATATTGCATCCCTGCTTTGTTCTCCTTGGTGAGGCAATTGGGAAGAGCCGTCACTCTCCTTCATGGGAGTGGACGCTTTATAAGACTTGTTTTGCTTGGTCAAAGCATGTCTGAATTAACTTGGGGTGATTTCCTGTTGCGCTGTATCCCGAAGGGCGGGTATATTGTCGCGTTATTTGCGTGACAATATATCCCGCATTTCGTGTGTATAGTGTAGCTCTTAATCGTCTCGCCTAGGTAATAAGCCCCTTTCATTTTCCTTTGGCCAAAATTCATTATGAATATATATCCTGTATAATATCCCCACTTTGCTCTCCTCTGTGAGGCAATTGGGAAGAGCCGCCACCTTCCTTTGTGGGGGTGGACGCTTCATAAGACGTGTTTTGCTTGGTCAAAACACGTTTTAAGGCATATGGAGCGATCTCATGTTGTGTCGCATTACGCTGGCTAGGGTATGTTATCACGTCATCTACGTGGTAATATGTCTTGTCTTTTGTGTGTGTGATATGACTAAGATCGTCTCGCCACTTATAAGGTCATGACTCTATCTCACAGCTCATGAGCTGGGTTCAACGCTTGTACTGCCTCAACATAGGTATTTATGATTGTATCTAATAATTGTATATTGTTTACCTCAGTTGATTTTCCCTCAAGGGCGCTTAACGCTCTCGGAGTGGAAGGTCACTCTAGTGAGGCTTACGCCTCCACTGACGAGCCTATCCCCGTACCGACGGCTCCTCAATTTGCCCTGGGTGCACCAGAAGAGCTTTCATGATTAATATGGAAGGGAGAGCGCCGTGCTTTAAGGCAGCTGATCATGGACGTGCCTTTAGTAAAGGACTCAAGTTCTACACATCCGCTAAGGAAGTCGAACTATTTATTTGGCGACTCTGTAGAAGATCCAGCTACTGCGTCTCTTAGAGCCGAACAATAGTTGCATCATGATGACGGCGACCACCTATACCTCCCTCCAATTCCTCGTCGCCGCTCGCTTACAAAAATACGGTGCCAAGCTGTCCCGCGGGAAATGTCGTGGGGGTTAACAAAGGAGAACGATCATGTTCATTGTGGATACATCACCCACAGCGTGATTCCTGGATCGAGTGATCAAAATCAGATAATAGGGCTACATCCGAGGTTCTTGGGATTGAGTGACCCACCCAGAGGTGAAGTCTTTACTGTTACCAACACTGTGAAGAACCGGCTCGTGAATTTGGGTCGAGAGATGCCAGCAACAGGTCACTGATGTTATGGTTGGGTGCGTTCGTCGGATAAGCTTTGGTGGGCTCATTTGAGCAATTATATCTTGGACCAATTTGAAGCAAAGTTGAAGGCTAGTAGTTTGTATGAGGGTATCCGTGCCACCACTTATGGGCTGATAATCAGCGTTCCTCATTTCCTAGCGCTGTTGGAGCTTTACAACCCCGACACCAACATGTTTTTGACCAAGCATGGGGAGTTGGGGTTAGCGCTGCACGAGATGCATAAGGTCTCAGGCCTCCCAATGGGAAATATGATTTATCAGGAGTATTATCCTTCCAATCGGGAGCTGCAGCAGTTGAAGTTGCGGACACCCAACCGCTATGACACTTTTTAGGATCTCACCTGCCACTATTATATAGCCTTGGCAGGTGCTGATCCATTACCCAAGAAGCCACGATCGCAGATAAGTTTGAAGAGGTTCACGGATTACTTGTTCAAGAACCTAGATAGCAGCTGGGGTGAGGCGATATATGGATTGACGCCGTTGACCCCTTCAAAAGTAAATGAGCTGATTCGAAAGTCTAACACCCAGTCCTACACAACAGCCGGTGTTGAAGGTGACTTTCCTACTGGAACCAAATTCCAAACATTTTTATGGCAAGCAGTGAAGCTGATCCAGCCCATGACGTTGCTTGCTGGCTACCTCGCTATCTGGTTGAAGAAATGCGTGGTGTCGTATCAATCGACGGACGCTATGCCTCTGGAAGTTTTGTATCCCACGGTTCTACTTGCTCATCGAAAAAATCTGTCTCTTCTTCCGGCGATGATCGCTGGTATTCATAGAGGGCTTCATCAGATTATGAGCGTATTCACTCAAGGGGTGGGTAAGCCGTCAGCTCAGATTCCTCTCACAAAGGTGGAGCTCCCCTATACGTATTTAATGGCCTGGTTCATGCTACATCGGTCAGATATGATGTCGACCCCAATTTCTGCAGATCCATCTGTTCCTTTTCTCCGACTAATTGAAGCTGCAAATGGAAAGGACGAGGGTTCGTGGAGATTAAGAGGTAGGTTTAGAATCAGAAGTGTTGGGTTTTCTCGACCTGCTTCCCACGGTTTTCGGGTCAACATGGTGACTTGTTGGTTGATGTGGAGAAGCTGGGGACAGGTCAGACTTCACTTGATGTTGGTTGTTTTGATTGGTTGATAAATATTCGGCCAGGCTACACGATCTTTCGGGTGCGAAACTATTATTATATAGAGTCATACCTACCGTGTTGATTCGCCCAGCAGCTCAGGTACGATCAGATTTATATTAGGAATCCGAATCGACAGCTTCGAACCCGTAGTGGATTAGTAGATGGTGCCCTGGCCTGGCTCTGGAGCATCACGGGTTGTACTGGTGCTCGGTTCAGCCTCCCAAGTGCTTAACATCGGTTAGAGGTGACTTTCTTACAATGTCGATGGCTCCTGGTGGCAAACGAGTCTGTGGCCGTACGACCGATCGCAGAGTTAGCGGTTGAAGAGGCTGCTTGGATCGCTACTCGGATGGTGTACGAGACCGAGTTCCAAAAAAAAGGGGAAAAGAACGTGCGGGTCTTTCTGGCCAGGAGAAGCAAAAAGAAGCTATCTTTTCTTCTGGTGATGAAGTCCCGAAAACTGATATTGCGGGTGGCCAAGAGACCGAAGCCGGCAGTGACCACGAGGAGCTGGAAACAGGTCTGTCGGATCCTCTCTCTTTAGAATTATTTGAGTTAATGTTGGCTAATCATGCTCGCCGCTCTAGCTTACCTAAGCCTTCGCCGACTCCGAGGAAGCCGAGAATGCAAGTTTTATTCACTTATCCTAACAAGATGTGGATTGAAATCCTAGGTGCAGCTTCCGAGGAGGAGGGAGAAGAAGAAAGGCCTCGTCTTATACATCGGATGAGCTCTCAGCCTACAACTCAAGTCGCTTTGAGGCTAGAGTCGCGTTCCAAATTTGTTCATGAACGAGTCATCGATCCGGAGGAGGCTCGCCCTGCTAAGCATAAAAATTTATCTTACAAGCGACGTGGTGGACTCCCGACTTCTGAAGCGAGGCCTACCACTGACATGTCTGTTGGTGGAGAAGGTAATGTTTCAACTCTTCGTGATTTTTTTTTACTCTTCCACTTATTAATTTTTAGACTTAGCCATCACTGTATCTTAAGCGGTCGTGAAGAAAGTGAAGAGGCATATGATCCTCTTTCTCCCAGCTTTGATGATTTTGAAAGATCTGACTTCTCATGACAAATGAATGAGGCCATGGCCGAAGAGCCTGCACATGTTGAAGCAGGTAAAAATATTGAAGCTGACATGGACTCCAGTGACGAACCCGATATGAGTGAAAGGGTTGAAGATCCAGGTACATCTAACACCAGTGATACGTCTTTCATTTGGCGAGAATTAAACAATTCGGAATTCGTGTCTCCGCTAATTGTTTCTATGCTTCTTGCTCTCTTAGAAAAATTGTAAGAAGCGGCCTCGAGTGCTAGGACTGCAGAACCCAATGCAGCTGTTGGAGGTGAATTTGATTCTCACTTATCGTACATTCTTGACTTTTTCTCTTTCTATCTTAACACTTGGGTTTTCTGCAGGTGTTTCAATGGAGGATCTAGGCGAAAGGAGAACTTCCCGTGATGTGGTCCTTGGAGAGATGGGTATACCCTCCTCCGATCCGATACCCGCCTCTTTGGACTCTGACGACAGGATATTTGAGGATATGCTGTCTGAACAAGCCCAGCGTGAGGCTACCGAACCGATGAGCACAGCTAGTTCGCCTACCGGTATGATTTTTATTCCCATGTTACATATTTATTTTTTAGTTTTCATTTAACCATAGGAGAGTTCTAATCGTAGGACCAGTCGTTAAGACTGATACTTCTACTCTTATTGGAGAGTCTGATGAACATGAGGGTCTCGATTCTTTGCTGTTGGCAGGGATTGTCATCGAGGCTCAGTTATCGGCTCCCGAGACGTAACTCCCAATTCTTTTGGAGACGCCAGCTACAACAACCGTTACAACTATTAGGGGGGCTTTAACTGAACAAGCCGTGAGACCAGCCGAAGAAGTTGGTACTTCAACGGATGCTACACCCATAGTGCTTCCTACGACTCATGAGGTTGAGCAAATGGAATCCGGTGTGGTGCGCTCGGTTGAAGAAAGCTCTGCATGCATTGGTGAGCTTCACACTATTTTTTAACTTAGAATTATTTCGTGTCCCTAGAATATTCACCCTTTTTTTCTTTTTATAGGATTGTCGTCTCAACTCCGTGATGCGGTTAAGGCTTTGCTGTCGGATGATGATCCAGAGAAGCTGATCCTCTGCTTGGAGGTCAGCCATTTCTTCAATTTTACGGGGTCGTTGATAGAAAAACTTCTGCAGAAGGGGCTCCCTTTCAATCAATTCTGACCATTCTTCAAGCGCAAGATAGCCTCGGTAAGGGACGCTGGCTCGCCAAATATTGCAGATGCCTTGACCGATAACCTGAAGCGGTTAGAGCATGAGTTTGGAAGGCTGCAAGAGCTCCGATCCGTTAGTGCTTCTACTTATGTTGCTGCTCAGATGGAGACACACCTACAATCATAGCGTGAAGCTCGAGCATCTGCTGAGGTCGGAATTCAAGCACAAAGAGAGCGAGTCGGTCTGATGAAGGAGGTTCTCTCTGAAAGATTGGGTAACCTAAGCGAGCTCGATTCTTCCTTAGCTTCTGCCGATGCTGAGATAGCGGAACTTAAGCAGAAGCTTGCAGTTGCGGAGAGGCGAAGGGCTATTTTTGAGGTTGCCAGGGCCGGGGAGGAACATGGCAAGCTTGTGATATTCAGCAAAGTGACGCTCTCCGAGGAGAAGTTAGCCAAAATGGAGGAGGAAGCTACAAGGACTTTATCTGCCTCTGAAGAATCTTTCAAGGCGGAACTGCAGCGTGAACTTGAGCAGACTTATGTTGAAGAATTGTCCAAATTAGAGCAACAAATTCTTAGTCATAAGCTTGATGTAGAGTGACTGCAATTATTGTATCTGAACACTTGATTTCATTAATGAATATATATATTTGTTCAGTGCACTTTCATTCTTATTATGATTTCTCATTCTGCTTCGAATAATTAACCATAATACTTATAGGATTTATGGTAAATCCTCAGCCCTCAACGGATTTGATGAGCCTTACCAACTACCGTTTGAGTCAGGCTAGCATGTGAATTGTCTAAGTCATTTCACATGTAATGTTGCGCTAACGGAATGAACTCCCTTAGACTTAGTGCTATGAGTTTGAATACGTAGACTTGGTTATTTTTTACGGGAATAGACTACCCGGTAACGTGTGTTAGGCGTTGATTTATCCCTTCTTAGAATTCGGGATAAAAGTCCCCAGACTTGTATTCTGGTATCTTTTTCACTCGACGAAAGACTAAACCGGCAGCACGTGTTAGACGCTGACTTATCCCTTCTTAGGATTCGGGATAAAATTCCCCATGCATATAAGGTACAGATTATTGATGTTAGAATATGGTGTCTCCTCTTGGGGCAAAGACGAACTCGACACCGGAGGGGAAGAATTTTATATTCTATCTCCGGGCATTCTTTTGGGACAGAAGTAGACCCGATACCGAGGAGGAAGAATTTTATATTCTATCTCCGGTTGCAAAAGGAACTCAAAGTAGGATCTTCACTTTGAGAATCTGCGAGGTGAAACTAAGAGTAGGATCTCCACTCTGAGAATCGAAAAATTCAGATGAGTTTTCTCGTTTATCGAGATGAAATTGCGACTTCAGCCCTAACTTTTACAGGATTGACTGAAGAGAAAAGGATGGGAGCTTTTCGTTTATTGAACAGAGATCCTGTTTTTGGCCATAACTATTTGATGGTTTGACCGATAGAGGATATTGAGATGACCCAACCTTTTATAGGTTTGGTCGTTCAATTGGAGTAGAGGCCTTTTGTTTATCGAAAGGGGAGTCCGATTTAAAAGTGGGCCTCTCATTCATTGAAGGAATCAAGAGGGGGATTTGGTTATGGTCCTAACTATAGGAAGGTTTGACCGAATAACCAGTGAGAGT
>NW_017972340.1:101256-110738 GCF_001876935.1 Asparagus officinalis
AGGAATTTTGATTTGTATGACTCACTTGGTTAGGGTTTCTGACGTCAAGGGATAGGTACTTAACGTGAAAAAGGTGTTTGTTAATTGCTATGGATAGGCAGCTTAACCTTTGAGTACCGTGTTAGGATTTTAACACTGGGAGTGTTAAGTACACAACCATAATGGGAATTTCGTAAAGGAAGGTTGACCGAATGGGGTCATCAGATCTCATCTCAGCGAAAGAGTGCTCAAAAAGTCACAGTGGAGGTTTCAACCACCTTGGAAATGATTACGTAGCCACCGTGGGAGGTTCCTAATCACTTATTATTCATGATTAATGATGATTGTTCAGATGACGGGTTTCATCTTGAACAATCAGCTGATCTAAGGTTATCCTTAAGAATACCCTATATAGTATTCTCCAGGAACTTCCCGTTTAATGAATTATCCTGAGCGTCCTAAGGATAGTACTTTTTCAGGAACTTTCCATTTATTAGCATCATGATCTTGTCACCATCTTGGGTGATTAAGTGATATGCACCATTTGAGTAGACTGTCTCTATCACAAACGGTCATTCTCATTTGGGTTGGAATTTGCCTTTCTTCTTGAAGTTGAGTATCATTGGCCTACGGACCGCAAGAACCAAGTCCCCTTTCTTGAAGCTTCGTTGCTTAACTTTTTTGTCAAAAGCACTAGAAATTCTGGCTTGGTAAAACTCAATTTACTGCTGAGCTTCCAAACGCCTCTCGTCCAACATCTCAAGTTCTTCGAGACGTTTCTTATGTTGTTCCTCCGTCATCATCCCTGTTGCGAGAACAATACGAAGGGATGGAATTTGAATTTCTAAGGGAAGAACAGCCTCGCATCCATACACTAGTGAGTACGGAGTTACCCCGGTAGGCATGCGGATTGTGGTACGATAAGCCCAAAGGGATTCGCCAAGTTTATCATCCCAATCTCGCTTGTTGGTTCTCACAATTTTAACAAAATCTTTATGATTGTCTTATTGAACGCCTCAACCAATCCATTTGCCATGGGATTATATGCCGTCGACGAGACATCTTCAATTTTGAACTTCCCACAAAATTTGATGAAGGTGTTGCTCACAAACTCAGGACCATTGTCGTGTATGATTCGTCTCAGAACTCCATATCGATAGATGATATGGGGTTTGATGAACTTGACAACGTCGCTAGTCTTTACTTCTTTTAGCAGAAATGCTTCAGCCCACTTTGAGAAATAATCGGCGATTGCCAAAATGAAACGGTCACGTTTGACTAATGGTGGGAAAATAGGACCAACGATATCCATTCTCCTATGTCTCGAATGGCCATGAAATAGCTGATGGGTGTAGGTACTCCGAGGGTTGGTTCATGTAATTTGCGTGTATTTGACACGCGTGGTACCGTCGGGCGTAGTCAACCGCATCCTTGACCATAGTTGGCTAATAATACCCCATTCTTCTGAGATGATTGCAGAGCTTGGGACCGGGTTGATGTGCACCACAAGTTCCGTCGTGGGCTTCTGTGATGTTTTCGTCGAAAGAAATCTTCATTATTGAGTTCATTACAACTTTGATCATTTACAATGAATTCAAACAACAAAAATAAAGATTACAACTTTCTAGAAAATAAACATAAGAACTGTTTATCAACTCTTGCTTGCGTGGGGTATTCGCCTATGCTGGGGATGATGATATCCGTGGGTTGCCGCGGATCAGATCCGGTTGTTAGAAAATTAACGGAGCTCCTACTTCACCAAGGAAGTATTCGCTTGAAGCACTGAAATCGGCCAAGCAAAATCAGTAACTCTTCTCGAGATTAAGACCAATCCTAATCTCAAGGAATGGACGGGGGGAAATACGGGTTCAGATCATTCAAAAGCCTTCCTCTTTATGCTGAAGTTCGTCGGGATCTGACTTGCCTTCACTGTAAATTTGTGCTCCTTTGACTCCTCAATCCAGCAGCACCTTACCCTCTTGATAAAATTTCACCCTCAAGAAATGAGCCCCCAGGCTTGTATTTATAGGCTTCAGTTAGGGGTTTCGGATAAGAATGAGAGATTTGGTCATATCTTTAGTCAATAACAGTCTAACCACGTTTATGGATGATATCCAAGCAGTTAAGACACTCTGGAATGAACAAATCATTAGAAAATAGTAAAAAACCATCAAAAACACGTCCTGGGGGGTTTCTGGCGTGCGACAGGTCACGGTGACCCGCCCAGCGGTGGGTCGGGTCGGCTCGTGCTGTCCCGCCGTCGCGCGGGTCGGTTTGGCACTTGGGCATTCGTTCCGTCTTTTTTTCTGTTTTGTGTATTTGGTCTTCTTGTTGACTTGTACGCTTTGCTAACTTGCTTCATACGCTCGTTAGCTTCTTTCAACACTTGGAGCTAACTGACAAGCATGGCGGGTACTTGGAGCTGACCGACAAGCATGGTGCGCACTTAGAACTGACCGTCAAGCCCGTCAGGCACTTTGAGGCTAACTGAGAAGCCCAGGCTACTCGAATAATCCTTCTTAATTCGAATGATGACGTTCATCATCTTCTCTTCATCTCGAGCTACGTGCGGACACCTATAGGTATTTTTAGACGCCTACAAATATCCTCTCTAAAGTATTTCAGACTCATTCTTTTATAGAGGAGTCTGAAATGTTTTGGATAAGGTAGGCCCTATCTTCAACCTCTTCAGTATTTTGTCGAGGATATCGCGTAGGACCTATGAATGGCTTCAATTCTTGACTTCTTCATCTTTCAGTCTACTCAGTATTTTGTCGAACAGATGAAGTTCTTCTGATACTGTGTTTATCATCTGACCGTTGTCGAAGTCTCAAACCGAAGTTGTTGAGTAAATTTTTGGATTTAGCTTGTGTTATTGAGTTGATATTAAACTGATCGTTTTCGTCAGGAATTCATATCTGGATCGCTATCGAACTCCTTGGAATCATCCTTTAATTCGGAACTTTTCCTTAGCCTTATTTTGACGAAATTATCAATGTGTTGACCGGCATCGACCTTTACTATAACGCGTTGTCTGGCGTTAACCTTTGTTGTAACGCGTTGACTAGCGTTAACACAGTTTATACTTGTACGTTTATTGGAGACTACACAGTTAAAGCTCTTAAGGTATTGGAGCATGGCGGTCCTAAATGTTGGGGTTACAGGACTAACTGTTAAAGCTGATTCATCTGTATGTATGGGTTTTATCCTGAGGTTGTTGGATGCTCAAGTCACGAGACCAACTAATAAAGCTAGTGCGTCAATGATTCTTGCATTTATAGGATTTTTGACAAACCCTCAGCCATCAACGGGTTTGATGAGCCTTTACCGACTACCGTTTGAGTCGGGCTAGCATGCAAATTATTTAAGTCTGTTCCGCATGTAACGTTGTGCTAAGAGAGTTAACGCTCTTAGTGCTACGATATTGAATACGTAGACTTCGTCTTTCTCACAGGAATAGACTACCCGGTCACATGTATCAGATGCAGACTCAGGATTTTTGGCAAATCCTCAGCAAAGGATTTGACGTGTCTTTACCGATTACCGTTTGAATCGGGCTTACATGCAGATTGTTTAAGTCCGTTCCGCATGTGACGTTGTGCTAAAAGAGTTAACTCTTTTAGTGCTACGATTTAAGTCCGTTCCGCATGTGACGTTGTGCTAAAAGAGTTAACTCTTTTAGTGCTACGATATTGAATACATAGACTTCGGTTAACTCTTTTAGTGCTACGATATTGAATACATAGACTTCGTCTTTCTTACGGGAATAGACTACCCGGCAATGCGTGTTAGGCGCTGACTTATCTCTTCTTAGGATTCGGGATAAAAGTCCTCTGACTTGGATTCTGATGTCTTTTTCACTCGGCGAAAGACTAAACCGGCAACGTGTGTTAGGCACTGACTTATCCCTACTTAGAATTCGGGATAAAATTCCCTGTACGTGTGAGGCACGGATTATAGCGTTATTAATAACAACCTGCCACAATGTCGAATATATGGGCTTTTGTTCTTTTTATGGTGAAGGACTAACCGACAACGCGTGTTAGGCGCTGACTTATCCCTACTTAGGATTCGGGATAAAATTCTCCGTATGTGTGAGACACGGATTATGGTGTTACTAATAACAACCTGCCACAATATCGAATATGTAGGCTTTTGCCCTTTTTATGGTGAAGGACTAACCGGCAACGCGTGTTAGGCACTGACTTATCCCTACTTAGGCTTTAGGATAAAATTCTTCAGATTTGGATTCTGGTATCTTTTTCACTCGGCGAAAGACTAAACCGGCAACGCGTGTTAGGCGTTGACTTATCCCTACTTAGGCTTCAGGATAAAATTCCTCGTACATGTGAGGCAAGAATTATGGTGTTATTAATAACAACCTGTCACGATGTTAAATATGTGGGCTTTTGTCCTTTTTACGGTCAAGAACTAACTAGCAACGCGTGTTAAACACTGACTTATCCCTACTTAGGCTTTGGGATAAAATTCCCCAGACTTAGATTCTGGTGTCTTTTTCACTCGGTGAAAGACTAAACCAGCAACGCGTGTTAGGCATTGATTTATCCCTACTTAGGTTTCAGGATAAAATTCACCGCGTGTGTGAAGCACGGATTTTGGAGTTGAAAGATAATGTCTTCTCTTGGGTTAAAGATGAACCTGATGCTGGAGAGGAAGAATTTTATATTCTATCTCCAGGTCTTTTTTTTTAGAGTAAAGACAAACCCAATGTAGGAGAGGAAGAATTTTATATTCTATCTCCCAAAGCTAAAGAGGAAGAATTTTATATTATATCTCCAGTTGTCAAAGAAAACTCAAAATGGGATCTCCACTTCAAGAATCCGTGAAGGTGAAACTAAGAGTGGGATCTCAACTCTGAGAATCAAAAAGATTCAGATAATCCTAACTGTTGGAAGGTTTGATTACCGAACTAAAGATGAATTTCTCGTTTATCGAGAGTGAATTATGGTTTTGGCCCTAACTATAGGAAGGTTTGACTAAGTGGGAGTTTGAGGTGACCCTAACTGTAAGAAGGTTTGATCACTCGATTTGAAAGTGGACCTCTCATTCATGGAAGGAATCGAAAGGGGATTTTGGTTTTGTGATCCTAACTGTAGGAAGGTTTGACCAAGTGAACAGTGAGAGTGGGAGTATAAATTACAGCGGGAGTGTTGATTCGTACAAATCACTCAAAGGGGGTTCCTAGTGTTAAGTAACAAATACTTAACATAGAGGGGTTTGACAATTGTCAATAATCAGGAAATTAAAATTCCGAATACTATGTCTAGACTCTAACAATGGGAGTGTTGAGTGCACAGACATAGCGGGAGTTTAAGTGAGAGTTTCTTATTCATCACCTTCTTATAGTGACCGGGTTATCCCTAAGAATATACTATATAGAATTCTTTCGGGAACTTCCTGTTACATGAATCATCCACCCCCAGCTTCCTTTGTGAAACCGGGTCTAACATTGTACTTAGTTAGATGATCGGGTTATCCTTAAGAATACCAGGCATGACACTCTCCAGGAACTTCCCGTGAAAGAAAGAAAACAGTTTAGACTCATATACATGTTAGAGTATTGAGAAGCGGTTTATACTCATATACTCTTCGGAGTGTGAATTCGGCTTAATTTAGTGTTATGATGCCAACTTCAACCAAGGTTTGGATGCTATTTTTGAGAGCAAATTAAGCCTTGGTAGGATGAAAGATTTTCCTGTGGTACGCACAGTATTTTGGATCCGTAGTATTGTCAGCTTCCTCCTGATTTGTGATAGGTGGTAGCTTGATCTTGTTGTTCTTAAGGAGGGATTCGAAAATGGATGGAACGTCTTCGTCCTTGAAGGAGTACTCTTTTTAGAGTCTCAGATCCGAAGTCTTTTGCTATCTTTGGGGTTGTTGTTGCGACGTCAGATTAACGTCAACAACTACTGTAGGTGTCTTCCCCTTACCACGGGAGACGAATCTTGAGTTCGGAGGGTTAACCATCAGTTGGCTTCTCTCGGCTTTCTTCCTTCTGAGGAAGCATTCGGCCCATTCTTCGTGCACCTATAACTCTTTCCAGGTATTAGATGGTGCTACTCCCATAACTTCCAACACGTCCAAAGAGAGGTTGTTATGACAGGTTTGGAGGATGAAGTCCTTTGTGATCGGATCTCGGCAGTTCATCGCCTTATTCCGGAAGCGCTTGACGAATTCATCGACCGTCTCATCGTCTTTCTGTTTCTCTTCAAAGAGTATCCTGATTGACACATTGGCGTCATCATCAAAGAAGTGAGCAAGGAACATGTTCTCCGGATCATCCCAGCTGTTGATGCTTACAGGCTTGAATGACCGGACCATCAATGCTTCATTACCAGAGATCATGCCCAAGTGGGACTTGAAGTAGATCAGATGCTGAGTGGGTGAACCCTTCCCGTCAAATGACATGAAGTTAATTAGTTTTAACTTCACCAGATATAGGATCAACTCCAACTCTCTTGGGTAAGGACACGGAATACCGGTCTTCTTCACCTCTCGAACGAACATCAGAGCGTTGATTTTTCTCTCGAGGTCCTTCATCTTTTCATCCTCGTTTGTATCATGCTTTGGACGATTTCTGAGAGGAACAAAGCGGCCACCCCCGGTATTATCATCTTTGGTGGGACCACCCCAGCGTCGTTATTTTTAGTGGTGCCACCCCTAGCGTTCTGGTCAACGGGAGGGTTATCAGCATTAAGGTGTTCATCCAGATCTGAATCGCTAGCTACTTGGCTAATATTATTGCGATGACTGGATTCACCTATCTGATTCGACAAGACTCAGATCTGTTGGTCATGCTCTTCTCTCATCTGCATCATAGCCATTTCTATTTCGAACTTAAAGCTCTCTTTCTGCTTGGCTAGAGCATCCTCAACTATTTTAGCTACTTCTTCGGTGTTAATCATAAACACTTCGTGCGATTGTCCTGGGCTGGATACCATTTTGTCAAAAGCGACTACAGAGTTAGTATCTGATGCTTCATCATCCGAGGATAATCCCTTCTACCTTCTTTGGTAATCCCTTTGTCTAATGGTTCACGATCGTAATCGGGTTAGACGATGTGATATCAGCGGGTCAGAACTACAAGGTCGAGTTGACTTTCCTCTATCAGCCATGTTAATTATAACTTTTGGAAGTTCGTCATCTTGAATGCCTGATCATATCTTACGAAAATGCTTTGTCTTGGTTTTTGACGCTTCAGATGAAAGCCTTTGGAATACTGAGACCCTCTGTGGAGCGGTCTTAGGGCAGCTACATGCTGATAATACTGTCCTGATAAGTTTGGCACACGGACAATGAAAGTCCATTTTTTGGGTATTTCTCTTACATACCCCCAGCCCAATAGTACAACTCATCGGCATAATTACCGGAGCAACCTATCATGTGTTGGCATGACTTCCCAGGTATAACGTCATTGCCGTCAGACGAAAATGTTTCCTTCTGGGAATTCAACGATTTGTTAGCGTCTTCAAGAGTCACATGTTTGAGGCTACGTTTTCGTAAGAGTAGGATCTCAACAGGCTCCTGGACTTTGAGACGCAGTCTGAGACGGTCGGTAATAGGAGTTTCCTCTTCACGAGAAGGATCGGACTTGTTGTAAGGGCGAGTGCGATCCCTAGCTCGATGAGTTGCTCGGGGTTCAGTCACCGGACCCAAGCGCTCTTTGATCGAAACTTTGCCTTGATCCTTGTGTAAAGGACCCAGACAATCTATCATTGCTTTCTTGCCTCTGGATGAGTTCATACTGCCGCGTGGCTTCACTAGAAGTATCAGATCAATCAGCGCAGGGGCGAAACTTGATGGAATCAGAAAAACAGGTGTAGAATGTCACCAGTCTTGGTCCTGGCGTGGGTCAGACCTTGATGACTCGCGGTTGGGTGGGTCAGATTTGAGTGACCAATGACTAGGAGGGTTAGACTTGAGTGACCCGCGGCTAGGAGGATCAGACTTGAGTGACTTGCAGCTTGGAGGGTCAGATTTGAGTGACCTGCGACTTGGAGAGTCAGACTTGAGTGACCCACGGCTTGGAGGGTTAGACTTGAGTGACCCACGGCTTGGAGGGTCAGACTTGAGTGACCCGTATTTTTTGATCTTTTCGGCCGCCGTCTTGGACTTTGGCCTCCATACTTTGTGCAGTCTTGGTGGCTTCTTTTTCATTTCTTCCTCCTGCAATTTTTTAGCTTCTTGCATAAGAATTCTTGCATGCGCAAGCAATGTGCAGCAGTTCTGAATTCGCTCCTGAAGAGTCAAGCGGGTCCTTTTGACGTGGATCCATTCATTCTTTGCTGGTTTGGAGGAGGAGGGGTTGTTCGCTCGCTGTTGTAATGGTTGGCGCCTTCTGGATTTCAGATCCTCTTTGTAGCGAATCTCGTCAACTGGCTCCAAAGCCTAAGCAAGTTGGCACGCAAGTCGTTGGTGTTGCCTTTGATGTGCCCTCTTTGATAGAGTTGGCGTGCTAGCGATCGACTCCTTGATGGAGGAAGGGTCCAAATCTACGACTACAGCCTCGTTGGAGGCCGGAGGGGCATTACGAGGCTCAAGTGTAGCAGCGACGAGGAGATCTTCTTTTTGGATCTTCGAACCCGAAGTCCAGCGAGCTTTCTTGGAGGAGGCCTTCCTGCATCTGCGAGGAGAGGTGGATCTGGAGGAGGAGGATAAGTACTCCACATACTTCTGCTGGTCGAACTCATATTTGACCTCTTCTTCAATCGGGATGAGGATCTGAGGTTGCGACACATCAGCCTTCACAGAAAGGCTGCCGGCTCCCACTGTGGTAGCCAGTTTGTTTTCGTCAAAAAAAATCTTCATTATCGAGTTCATTACAACTTAAATTATTTACAATGAATTCAAACAACAAAAATAAAGATTACAACTTTCTATAAAATAAACACAAGAACTGTTTATCAACTCTTGCTTGCGTGGGGTCTTCTCTTGTGCTAGGGATGTTGATATCCGTAGACTGTCGCAGATCAGATCCGGTTGTCAGAAAATTAACGGAGCTCCTACTTCACTAAGGAAGTATTCGCTTGAAGCACTGAAATCAACCAAGCGAAATGAGTAACTCTTCTCGAGATTAAGACCAAGCCTAATCTCAAGGAACGGATAGGGGGAAATACGGGTTCAGATCCTTCGAAAGCCTTCCTCTTTATGCTGAAGTTCGCCAGAATCTGACTTGCCTTCATTGTAAATTCGTGCTCTTTTGACTCCTCAATCTACCAGCACCTCACCCTCTTGATAAAATTCCGCCCTCGAGAAATGAACCCCCAGGATTGTATTTATAGGCTTCAGTTGGGGGGTTTCGGATAAGAATGAGAGATTTAGCCATATCTTCAGTCAATAATGGCCTAACCATATTTATGGATGATATCCAAGCATTTAAGACACTCTGAAAAAAACAAATCCTGAGAAAATAGTAAAAAAAACCATCAAAAACACGTCCTGGGGGGGTTCTGGTGCGCGATAGGTCGCGGTGACCCGCATAG
>NW_017972340.1:110748-163069 GCF_001876935.1 Asparagus officinalis
GCCGCGCGAGTCAGTTTGGCACTTGGGCATTCGTTCCGTCTTTTTTTTGTGTGTATTTGATCGTCTTGTTGACTTGTATGCTTCACTAACTTGCTTCATGTGCTCGTTAGCTTCTTTACGGTACTTGATGCTAACTGACAAGCGTGGCGGGCACTTAGAGCTGACCGACAAGCGCGGTGGGCACTTAGAGCTGACCGACAAGCGCGGTGGGCACTTAGAGCTGACCGACAAGCCCGTCAGGTACTTTGAGGTTGACCGAGAAGCCCGAGCCACTCGGATAATCCTTCTTGACTCGGATAATGACATTCATCATCTTCTTTTCGTCTCGAGCTACGTGCGGACACATATAGGCATTTTTAGATGCCTACATGTGAGAGCCTCTTCCGCCTCTTTAGTTGAGAGGCATCGAAGTAGTAACCCATCATATGCGCGACGATATAACGTCTGGGTCATTGAGTTGTAATAGAATCTCAGTGCCTTTCGTCGAACCGAATCTTTTTCTTTTATATCTTACGGCAAAATTCCATCCACGACGTAGTCGATAATGGGGAATCGCCAATCTCAAGGTTCGAGTTTAATTTTGGATGTGTGCGCCTCTTTGATATCCAAAGCGCATTTCGGTACAAAAAGTTGATGAGTTCTGATAGTGACTCATTGTTTTATGTCGGGAAGCTGCACCAAAGATACTGCTAATGCCGCTAGCGTATCTGCATATGTGTTCCAGAGACGCAGAATACATTTGATAAAGAATTCTTTGAATGAAGCTTCCATCTCGGTGGCCATCTTGTGGTACGATATCAAGTCTTGATTCCTGACTTCATACTCTCCTTGAATTTGGTTAACTATCAGCTGAGAATCACCAAAAACTTCAAGATACTCAACCCCCAGCTCTTTGGCGAAACTGAGTCCAATAAGCAGCATGTTGTATTTAGCAATGTTGTTGGAGCATTTTCCTATCAACGAGTAGGCTCGGGGTATCACATGCTTCTCCGGGAAAACTAGGATGACTCCGGCTCCTGTGGAGATTCTAGAATTACCAGGAGCGCTTACCGTATTAGTCGCTCGGGAAGCGCTATCGAAGTATAATTGCCATACATGTTGATGAGAAGTAACGTTGACTTTGTGAGTTTCATTTGGCAAATCTTCATACAATTTGGCTGCATCCATTGTAGGGTTAGCTACCAAAAGATCACAAATTGCCTGTCCTTTGATCGAATTCTGTTGTTTGAAGTACAGATCATATTAGGATAGGAGTAGGGCCCATTTTGCTAATCTCCAATTCATAGAGGCAGGTTACGACATGAATATTCAGACTGGGTTAATGTTGGAAATGACATAGATCGTTTGTCTAATGAGATAGTGTCGCATCTTTTAGATGGTAAACATCAAAGCGAGGCATTCTTTCTCGATCATTGGATACCGAGATTCAGCACCTATCTAAGTTTGACTTAAGTAATAGATAGCTTGTTCATGACTGTTGTCAACGTCTTATGCGAGCAAAGCACTTAATGAGTGGTTCATCACCTTAATATAAATCAAAAACGGTTTACCCGACTTTGGTGATATGAGAACAGGAGGATTCGACAGATATACTTTGATATCCTCGAATGCCTTTTGACAAGCGTCATCGCAAATGAACGACACACCCTTCTTGGTGAGCTTGGAAAATGGTTGGCATTTTCCGGATAGATTCGAGATGAACAAACGAATATAGGCTAATTGCCCCTGCAATCCTCTGAGTTCTTAAGGTTTCTCGGGGGTTGCAACTCATTTATTGCTTTCACTTTGTTGAGATCAATGCAGATACCCTTCGTGGTGACGACGAATCCCAAAAACTTATCGTTGGACATTCCGAGGAAAGACTTGGTGGGATTCATCTTTAACTGGTGAGTTCACATGAGATCGAATATCGTCCTCAAATCTTTGATATGATCATCTTTGTTATGACTTTTCACAACTAGGTCGTCGACATAGCATTCAATAGTCTTTCGGAGATGTTCCTAGAAAATCTTTGACATCGCTTATTGATAGGTGGCTCCTGCATTCTTCAATCTGAAAGGCATAACCGTATAGCAGAAGACACCAAGAGGAGTTCTGAATGCGGTGTGTTTTTCATCGTCTGGGTACATCTTGATTTGATTGTAACCTAAAAATCCATCCATGAAGGACATTCTCTCAAATCCATATGTGTTATCGATAATAACATCTGTGATTGGAAGAGGGAAATCATCCTTTGGGAAAGCCGTGTTCAGGTCTCTGAAGTCGATACAGATCCTAATTTTCTCGTTCTTTTTAAGGACTGGTACGATATTTGCCAGTCAATCGAGATGTTGCTCTTCTCTAATAAGCCAGAGTCAATCAATTTCTTGACTTCCACCTTAATTGCCTCCATAATCTACGGACGAAACCGTCTCTGCGCCTGTTTGACGGGTTTGGCATCCGATTTAATGTTGAGGTGGTGCATCGCTACGTTTGGGTCAAGTCCTGGCATATCCTCATAGTTCCAAGCGAAGACGTCTATGTATTCCCTAATGAGGAAAATCAATTCTTCTTTCTCGTCTGGTGGAAGACTACCACTGACGAATATGAGTTTCGGATTCTCTTTGTCTCCCATGTTCATCTGGACCACTTTGTCTTCGGTGGGTGATTCCCTTTGCTTGAACCGATCCCCATACTGAATATTCAGGTGATGAATCCATGGGCCTTCCCAAGTCGGCAATTGATCATCTTCCTCTATTGTGGCAGGATCGACCGTGACCATATTCGACATAAAGCTTTTGAACATCTCTCCAAGACTAACATCGGAATCCCAATCAGAAGAATCGGATGAGTATCCGCCCTTATTTGCTAATTGATCGAGGACTTGCCAGCAACATTCTTCATCGGATGAAGAGGCATAGCCTAGATCCCTTTTATAGCCATAATAATTGTTGGGTTTTTCTTTCGGTACATAGGCCGGACGAGGTGGAACTCGCGGGTCTCGACCAAAACGAAGACCTTCTTGAAGTGCGAGATTATATCCCCATTTCTTCATCAAGTTACGCGATTGTTGACTATACTTGGAGAGATGAGGTCCGGGTTTTTCTTCGTCACTATCTTCCTTCAAAAATAGGTTTGACGGTGGAAATGTCTCCCTTTTTTTGAAAACCAACTCTTTTCCACCCCCTGCCTTAAATGATGAGGGTTGTTCCAAATGAGCCTTGGACATGCTTCGTTGTCAAGCAAGATGGCCGAAGCGGCATGTGTATATCATGGTTCTCATATAGTCCCTGCATTATACTATCAAGACACGGTGATTAATCTAAATCATCATTTATTACTTCTTTGGCAAGTTGCTAATTATAACCACTGTCTGACGATTCACCATCGTCAAGACTGATTACAAAGGAGACAATATCATTTAGTACAAAACCACCATTGTAATCAAGCCCAGCTTCAGTATCAGCTTTCTCTCCGCTGTCCGTGCATTGGACCGATGAATCAGTATCGGATCCAGCACTGTAAAGAAGGGAGTCAGTAAAGGAGTTTTCTAACCCCTTAAACGGTTGCTTATCCGCGACCACCGTTTTGACCTCATTATCAGCGTCTACATATTTTAGACACTGATGAAGAGTGGAGGGGACTATAAGATTACTATGGATCCAGGGTCGACCTAATAGTAAGTTATAGGAGGTTTCAGCGTCGATCACATAGCACGTGACTTTGGGCTTTAAATCTCCAAGTTGGCATTTTATCCGGATTTTACCCAATGGTCTGGACCTACTGATATTGAATCCATAGATGATGATTCCTATCGAAGATAACCTGCTTACAGGGATCCTAAGATTATACATCAGTCGGAGTAGCATGATACTGACAGCGGAACCCGGGTCGACTTGGATCAGGTTGACAACGCTGGAGCCTATGTATCCGATGAAGTATAAAGGTCTATCATGTTTTGAGTTTCTGACTTGCATGTCATTTTTAGTGAATTTTATGCAAGGGAACTGCTTGGCCACTAAATCGCAGTGTTGAATTGGTGATTCCGGATATTTGGGAACTAGTTTGATGTGAGTAAGGAACACGTCGGCATCAGCCAGGGCTTCTTGCAAGGCTTCCCTCGTGTATTTAGAGAGACGCAACAATTCGTACAAGGTTATTCTCACAGGGATGTTAGCTAGCTGAGTCATAACATCGAAGCGGTATGGTGTGCTTGAACTCCCTGGTTTATCTATCCCAATCGGGCGATTGAATCGAGACTGTTTTGGGTTCTGAACCTCCTGGTGTTGGGGTTCTTTCCCTTTCTGCTTATTAGTTAGTTGTTGTTGGGATTTTCTTGTAGGTGCATAGGGAGTTGTAGCCACCCCCAGCTCAGCCAACGTTTTAGTATTTGGATCAGAGGCTTCAGGGTACTTGTAGTGGTATTCGTTCCCACCCCTGGTAGCGAAAACTTCTTGTTCATCTTCGGAAAGTGATAAAGTGGGGATTACTTCATCATCTTTCTCAGGAATTGCTGTAGCGGGACAACTAGATTTACCCCTACTTTTGGACTTCTTCTTAGATGAGGAACTTGCCCATTGCTCATCATTGAGCAAATCTAGATGGACCCTAAAGAATTTTGCCATTAGGAGTCGTGTGTTGCACAAGTCCCTTCTAGCATTGTCCGTGAGGATCATCGTTAATAGTTTTCACCTTCACTTTTGACATCGGCTTTGGTTGAAACCATGATAGAGGGACCGAGCCAAAGCTGATAGAAACCGCATTTGCACTCACCTTCTTTACCTTGGGCTGCTTTGGAGTGATAATACCCACATCGATTAAGACTTGAATTTTATCTTTGAGAGTGTAGCACATCTTTGTGGGATGATGGATTGTTCTGTGGAACGCGCAGTATCGCGGATCTGTAGTCTTCTTAGCTCTCTCATGATCAGTGATTGGGGGTAGCTTAATTTTATCATTTTCCAATAAGTATTTGAAGATACCAGGAACCTCGTCTTCCTTGAAAGAATATTCCTTCAGGAACTTCGGCTCAGAAGTCTTCTGCTGCCTTGGAGGCTGTTGTTGCCATTAAGGCATTTGCTACTTTGGCACTTGTTGTTGCGGCTGCTGTTGTGGTTACAATTGGAATGTCTGATTTGTATACACTGTATTTACCTACGCCTTTCCTTTACCACGGGGGGTGAAGTTCTGTTTTGGGGCGTTATTTGTCTGCTGACCCCTTTCAGCTTTCTTCCTCTTGAGGAAGCGTTCGGCCTACTCCCCTTGCACCTTCAACTCGTTCCATGTTTTGGATGGTGTCATGCCTATAACTTCTAAAACGTCCTAGGAGAGATTGTTGTGGCATGTTTGGAGAATGAATTCCTCTGTGACTGGATCTCGGTAGTTCATCGCCTTATTTCGGAAGTGTTTGATGAAGTTCTCAACCAGTTCCCCGCCTTTCTGCTTCTCATCAAAAAGTGTTCCAATTGACACTTCAGTGTCATCGTCAAAGAAGTTGGTGAGAAACATGCTCTCCATATCATCCCAGCTATTGATACTTCTCGGCTTAAGACGACGGTACCAATCGAAGGTAGTTGTATGAAGGGTTCCTACGAATGATCGTACCATCAGGGGTTCATTGCCTGAAATGATCCCTAGATGAGACTTGAAGTAAATCAAGTGTTGAGTGGGCGAACCCCTTCCGTCGAACGGCATGAAGTTAATTAGGTTGAACTTTACCGGATACGGAATTGATTCCTACTCCCTCAGATAAGGATACGGAATGTCGGTCTTCTTTACCTCTTGAGCAGACATCAACGCATTGATTTTGCTCTCTAAGTCCCTCATCTTCTTATCCTCACTCGTATCTTTCTTTGAGCTATCCTGGGGAGGAGCGATGCAGTCCTCCTTCGTATTGTTATCATCTGAGGGACCACCCCCAACATTGTTGTCAACGAGAGGGGTATCCATGAGGTATTCTCATCCACTTCCTGATCGCTATCAACTTGGTTGGGATTATTACGACAGCTGGACTCTCCCTGCTAATTTTTCAGCGCCATGATTTGTTGGCTATGCATTTCTCTCATCTTTTGCATAGCTATTTTCATTTCGAATTTGAAATTCTCTTTCTGCTTGGCTAAAGCGTCCTCGAGATTTTAGCCATTTGCTCGGCGTTGATCATAAATGACTCATAGGTTTGTCTTGTGCTAGATGTAGTAGCATTTGAAGCAATTGCAAAGTTTGTATCTGATGCTTCATCATCTGAGGAATGCCCTCTCTGAACTCTCCTATAATCTCTAGGCCTGATAGCCCCGGTTCGCAGCTGAGTCATTCGCTGATCTGCAATAGCTTAAAGTCTAACACTAGGACTGTCGTAGATTATAGTCCAACACGAGGACTTTGATGATTATAGACCAACACGAGGACTTTAATAACTTATAGTCCAACATGAGGACTTTGATAACTTATAGTCCAACATGAGGACTTTGATAGTTTATAGTCCAACATGAAGACTTGATAGCTTATAGTCAAACACGAGGACTGTAACAAGTAAATAGTGTCAAAAATCACATATATACCGTTCATCCTCATGCCCTGGTGAATAAATCTAAAACTTATATCTGTAATTAACTCATGTATATAAATCTCAGTGTATATCAAACCCATATAACCCAGATATTATGCCAGCCATATAACTCGCACGTGAACAACAAGGCATGCGCAAAAATAGGGCTCACGGTCGACCGCCAACATCCGCGGTCGACCGTGCAGTGAGCAGAAGGGTTCTGCTCATCTGCGTGCCCAACGGTCGACCGTCAAGGTTGACCGCACAAGAGACAGAAGCTTACTACTTCTGCTGTGCGCATAGCGGTCTCCGGTCGACCGCCACGGTCGACCGCGCAGGTTCTGAAATTCCTCTACAGGTTCTATCACGAGGGTTTTGATCCAAAAATTTGTGTACGATGATTATAACCACTATCAACCTTATACACATGATTTATTACATCAAGAAACATGTGAAAAACAAATTAGTCACCATAGGCAAAGCGAAACATAATTAAACATACGTATTTGTGTCGAAACCTTCGAAAAACAATTATTTTTCTTTCAAAACTCTAGTTAGAAACAATTTCAGATCTAAATTTGTATTAAGAAAAATCATGAGTTATCTTTATTAGCTGAAAACTTGTTCTTCTTGCAATATATTATATATAGATCAATCTTTGTACGTAAAATAACACGTTAGGCTCACAAATCATATGAAAACATCATTAGAAACAATTAGAAACATGGGTATAGGATTGGGCGAGATGAAACTCGCCTGAGGGGTGATGAACTACTCTTAGCAACGTTATAAGACGTTCTCCTTCGCTAGAAATCGCTGGACCTCGCTCAAACTCCTCAAAATCCACCAAGAAACACCCAAAAGAAGAGCTAGGGTTTGTAAGAGGGAGGGAGGAGGCTGCTAGAGTTTTTCTCAGATGAAGAAGAGGCTCTCACGAATTATAACAATATAAATGAGTCCACAAACCCGACCCAAAGAACCCAAACTAACCCGAAAAAAATAAAACTGGCAAAACTCCCAACGGTCGACCTCTACGGTCGACCGCGCAAGAGACAAAGGCCTCTTGCCATGCCTGGTGTGTGACGGTCGACCGCCACGGTCGATCGCGCAGGTTTTCTCCTGTTTGTGCATGTTATGTGTGTGCTGGTCTTGACACTTGATCTCTCTCATATAAAATACACTTGTTTGATCCCCAAACACTTGTTATCGCATTCATCTATGATATAAACATATATTTCACAATAAGAATTCATTCATTGTATTTTATGGGGTTTTACACCCTCTCCTCCTCTCTCAAACCCTAGCTCTAAATTTGTGATTTCGGGGAAGTCTTGTGAGGCGAGAAGCGAGGAGAAGGTGAGATTTGCGGCTTTTGATGATGGGGGATCACTTCCTGATTGTTTCAGAGGGTTGCACATGTGATAAGGCAAGATCACCTCTATTCAAACTTTTCGCTAGTTTAAAAATCAAGTTTTATGTGTTAATTATGATAATTCTAATGTTTAAAGTTAATCTAATATGTTAGAATCTAATTTATGATGTTTAAATCTTAAATCAGAGTGATAAATAGTAGAATAATTCTGTAATTGATTAGTATACGTGATCATGATCATTAGGGTTATTTTAACATATTACTTTATGCTTTAATTTGGTTCATATGCACAAATTTGTCGAGATAAACAAGATTTAGTTAATTTGAATGTTAAACCCTAGATTAATGCATCTATGTGATACCATCTTGTTTAAATTAACCTATAGTTAAGTATTCATGAGTTTTGAATCAAGTTTTATTCATATAAGTTAATAAAAATCCGAGCTTTGAAGAAAAACAAGCAAAAACCCTAATCTGTAAATTTTTGATTTGTTCAGTCGACTGATGTTGCGATCAGTCGACTGACGGGTTCGTGTGTGCATTGTTTCTGTGAACGACCTGATCAGCTGACTGAAGCTTTCTATCGGTTGACTGATCAGGTTAAAATTTGTGATTTTGGTTCCTTGCACGTGGGTTCGTTGTGCGAGCGTGTAGTGCAAGTTATATATGGATATTTACACATATTCTGGGGTAGGGGGTATACATACGAAGATTGAGTATGTACAAATTCATTGTTCGGGATAGAGTTTGCAATCGTTACGAGTAACGACTATTATAGTTCATTATAATTACGAACGGTTGGGTGGGGTTAGTTTGATCCTGTAATGAGACCGCGGATGGACTACACTCTGAGTGCATTAGTTAGGATCGCAATGAGACTACGATGGACTTCACTCCTTTATGTACTTTTGGTCCGCACGAGCGTGCGCAGAGGTCGTTGAACCTATTTATCGATCCACATGGTTATTCGCAGAGGTTGATATACCTATCTATCAGTCCGTATGGTTATGTGTAGAGGTTGATATACCTATTTATCGGTCCACACGGGGGTGTGATGAGTTGAAGAATTCCAGAGAAGGATGATTTGATGAATTTGATGGTAACCTAAGTGTAGGTGATTATTGACATTCTCTTGGTATGATCTATTGTGAATGTATTTCACAACTTAATTACACAGGGTAGTGTATCGATATCTATTTTTCCTACTAAGGGTAGTATGAGGAGTTGAATGATATTCTCGTAGATTGTTGATATGGCATTTCCCGTATTGCTTTCTTTTATTATTTTCTTAGTTGGGATTTATATCTAGAAATTTACAACTTGAGACACAAGGTATATACATGAGGGTTTTCTTGTTTAGATTATTTCGCTCGACGTACCAGTCTTGTGTTGTAAATTTCTAAATATAAATTCCATATAGTACAGGATAAAATTATCTATGTAGACTATGCACTTATAGGTGGAGCTTCCATTATACTTAGTAGCCCTTCCCCTGGGGTGGATGGAGATGATCTTGTTAGCGCTTTGACGCTATTGATTTTACTTCTTTTTAGGCAGCAGAGCAGAGTTTCGAAGAGTCGCAAGTTGATAGACTTTCAGCATAGTCGTCGTCAGTTATTTATAGTAGTTTCTACTCCAAAGATGTTTAGTTTTGTTTCTAGTTGATTATTAGACTTGGATTTCATTTTGAGAGCTGAGAGAGCTTATGTACTTTTCAGTTGACTCTTGTAGTTGAGATTTTTGGATCAGTTGTATCTGATTGTGGGACATATTTTCTTTTATAACTGTTGAGACCTGATTATCTAGAGATTTATCATTTATTTCTTTGTTCTATTTCCTATCTTTACCTCTTTTATATCTGCTTGTACCTGTACTATCTTATTTGATTCTACTAGAGAGATATTTCTGTGATGGTGAAACATGTCGTTGCACAGTATGGGTGCATGGCAGATTTGACATCATTGGTTTTACCTTGGACTGTAGCCTTGTGTGAACCCGGGGACATCACAAGAGATTACCAAAGATCCCAAGGCTTATTGGGCAATAGAGCAGATGGAGGCCTTCGAATGAAGGGCCGATTGATAGTGCCAGATAAACCACAGTTGAAGAAGGACCTATTTGATAAGGCACACCGTACTAGATATATTGTGCATCCAGGCACAACCAAGATGTACAACGACCTAAAGAGACAATTTTGGTGGAGCGGCATGCGTAGGGATATTATGGAGTATGTAGTAAAGTGTTTTACCTGTCAACAAGTAAAGGCAGAACATCAGAGACCCTCAGAGACTCTACAGCCCTTACGCATTCCTGAGTGGAAGTGGGTAGATATTTTGATGGATTTTATTATGGACTTGCCGAGATCTAACAAAGGAAACGATTCGATTTGGGTGATTGTTGATCAATTGACGAAGTCGGCGTAATTCTTGCCAATTAAGATGATATACACAGCAGAGACTTATACGAGGATCTTCATCCGGGAGATTGTGAGAGTACATGGAGTTCCAGAGACGGTTGTATCAGATCGAGCTTAGTTTTCACATTCTATTTCTAGAAGAGTTTCCATAATTCTTTCGGTAGTCAGCTATCATATAATAGTATTTTCCACCCGCAAACAGATGGCCAGACAGAGAGGGTCAACCAAGTGTTGGAGGACATGTTGCGGGCATGTGTTATCAATTTCCTGGACAAGTGGGAGTATCATATTCTATTGATTGAGTTCGCATATAACAATAGTTATCAATCGATGATACGTATGGCTCCTTATGAGGTGTTGTATGGGAGGCCTTATAGATCCTCGATTTGTTGGGCAGAGCCGTAGAATAGCTTACTACTTGGACCAAATTTGGTTAGACAAACTTTAGAGAAGATAGCATTGATTCGAGAGCATATTCTCGCAGCCTAGAGCTGACAAAAGAATTATGCGGATCAGAGATGACGACCTTTAGAGTTCCAGGTTGGAGATTATGATTTGTTGAAGGCGTTACCTTTGAAGGGTGTCCAACGATTTAGCATACGGGGAAAGCTTGCACTGAGATATATCAGACCGTTCAGGATTGTTGAACATGTTGGAACCATCTCGTACTGACTAGATCTTCCAGCATCGATGTTGGGAGTGCATGGTGTCTTTCATGTTTTGATGCTTAAGAAGCACTTACGCGACGAGGAGCACCAGAGGGTGTTTGATGTGCCAGACTTAGAGCTTCAGGCTGATTTGACCACCATTGAGATCCCAGTTCGCATCCTTCCAGAGAAGACAAGAGACTTATAAATAAGGTGATTTCTTTGGTTAAAGTCCAGTGGAACCGAAAAGGTGCTGAGGAAGCTTCTTGGGAGCGCGAAGAGGATATGCATCGCGACTACCCGCACCTATTTGAGCAGGTATATTCTGAGTTATAGTATTGTTGTGTTCATGATTATCAGTATAGCCGCATTTATATTTAACGCTGGAATGTGGGTATTAACACTTAGCTCCTAATCATTCGGAACACATGGTATATACATGGCGGGTTCCTTGTTTGGATTTTTCGCTCGACGTACTAGTTCCGCTTAATTAGGGGTTAAGTGGGAGTATTTGCATTCTACATTATTAAATGTAAATATTGCTTTTGTTTTATATTTGGAGATTAATAGTACGAGATATGTATGTGACTGTTTCCTTGTCTGGATTATCCCCTCAGCGTGCTATTCTCGTATTATTAATCTCGAAGATACAATTGCAGAATTTCGAGGACGAAATTCTTCTAAGTGGGGGTGAATGTAAAATCCTGTAAATTTGAATATATTGTGAAAAATAATATTAAATAATTTTTATCATGTTAGATACTATTATGGGATGAATGAGTATGGTTGTAATCGATTTGAGATCGATTAAGTACATATATACATGTTTAATAGAGTGAACATGCACGAACACAAGAAATCAGTCGACAGAATACACCTCTGGTCGGTCGACCGATGGCACGCCATCAGTCGACCAATAAGCACTTATCAGTCGATTGATGGCAAGCTATCGGTCGATCGATGGGTGCCAGTCTAGGCAGTTTGGGTTTCGGGTCAGTTTGTTTCGGTTTGGCCTGTATGTGTATACAAGCATATATATACGATATTTCTCCTGTTTTTCTTCATCTTTTACATGAATAAACAACTACCCTCTCTCCTCAAAACTCTAGAACCTACTTTGGTGAATTTTGAAGAGCTTTGAGAAGCAAAATCAAGAGGAGGGTGAGATCGTGGGCTTTTGTCAAAGGAGGAACGTGTCTCTTGCGTGTTTGAGGAGTTTTGCACGACATTGAGGCGAGTCTCATCTCCTCCAAACCCATCTCCTATTTCTTTTTGGTTTTATGCGGTTTTATTGGAATTTAAAACCTATTTTATGATTAAGGATCACACCTTTATTTTGTGTTTTATAAAGATTTGATCTTTCTGTTTTAAAAAGTTATAAAACAGATTCCTTAATTTGATTTTAAATTCTTAGATTTGATCTAACATGAGCTTTTTGTTGAAATTAATTGTTTTCATGATGATTCATATAAATATGATCGTGCTAGAGTTTTAAGAGTTACCTCAAACTTGATAATTATGTTTCATGTAGACAACTGAACCCTAATCACACTAAACAAGTTTGAATATATGAGTTTTATTTGAAATATATTGAATTTTATGTATTGTAGACAAAAACCTGTAACATAAACCCATCATCAGTTTTTGCTCTGGTCAGTCAACCAATCAAAGAAATCAGTCGACGGATCAGTTCTTAAGGAGTTGGATTTTACCTCTGGCCGGTCGACCGACCATAGGCATCGGTCGACCGATCAGGGTTATTTTTGGTGTGCACGTTGCACCGGTCAACCAAGGGGATGTTTCGGTCGACCGATAGGAGATGTTTTGCATATATTGGTTCATCATGCATGTTTTATCATGGACACGAAGTACGAGTCATGCATTAATACACGTGCGTAGTTTATGGGAGTACATGTATTTGGTTGGGTTCGCACGAGCTATTGGAGGTGTGTAATTTATATTTTGAGTTTTTTATGATAAAGAGTGACATATATTACATTTCATGATAAGTTTGGATGCTTGAGTGGGGTTAGTTGGTATACCGTAATGAGACCACGATAGACTACACTCAGAGTAGGTTAGTTGGCATACCACAATGAGACCGTTGTAGACTACACTCTATGATGCATCATTCCAGAATAGATTGACACGCTTATTTCCGCAGAGCGTTTGAGTAAGGTAGGTAATGACACAGGATATTGTGAGCGCCTTAGTCAACATGATTATTTTCTGTTAGAGGATTATACAGATTTATATTTATCCTCCATTGTTATCTACCCCAAGAGTAGGGTATAAGACTGAGACTGTCATACACGACATATATTAAGTGAGATTCTTTTACTAGATTATTATCCTTGTGACTGTGCCCCCTACCCGAGAGTAGTGTGAGATATTTGTTATGACTTATATGGGTTGATGCTTGGTAATGTATTGTCCTTTTATTTATTGTTTTGTTTCATAGGACCTTAGAGTTGGTATTTAGCGATTCATAATTTGAGATACGAGGTATATATATGAGGTTTTTCTTATTTGGATTATTTTATTTGACGTACCCATTCTCGTATTATGAATTTTTAATATCAATTTTCATTTAGTTCAGGATAGATGATTTATATGTCTATATGAATTAACTGTATTTTTTTATACTCCTAACCCCCTTCCCCTTGGGGCAGTGGAGATGATCTCGCTAGCACTTTGACATTTGTTATTTCTCCTCTTTTCAGGCAGTTAGTCAGGCACTCGAAGAGTCACAGGTTGAATGGAGTTTCAGCTTAGCTTCCATCATTATTTATTATTAGTAGTTTATTTGTGTTCCACAATAGATATTGATTATTTTCAGACATTAGAGTTGTATTCCATTTTGGAAGGCTATGTGCCTTAGTACTATTTCAGTTGACTCTTATGTATTGAGATATTCCATTTATATTTCCAACATCAGTTGTACTTCATCAATTTTAGTTGGAACATGATTATTATTATTTTGATATCTCTTTCCTTTATCATGTTCATTTCATTCTGATCTTTATTTTACCTGCTTTGTACCTACACTTGATTATTGTTGATTTCACTAGAGTGATATTACTGTAATGGTGAAATGTATTGTTGCACAATATGAGTGCATGATAGGTTTGACATCTTTGGGTTCACCTAGGATTGCAGCCTTGTGTGAAACCAAAGGTGTCACATGATTGAACTTTCGTAATTACTTAACAATGGATTAGCTTATAAAATAGGATCAAATCACTTAGGTTCATAATTCTAGGGTTTAAACATTCTAATCATCAAGACTCTCAATTAATTTGATAAATTAGGGTTTTAACTATTTAAATTCGTAAATTAACAATTGATCTGAAAACTAATGATCATGATCATGCATTCTTATTGATTTGTGATTAAATCTACAAATCTTTTCATTGGGTTAAGTTCTAATCATCAAATCTAAGATTTACTCATCAAAAGATTAAGATCTAAGCATCAGATTTAAATATTGCACATTATATTTAAATTCTACTTATTAAATATCTTAAATTTTGCAGGGATGGGTTTGGAGGAAGGTGTTCTTGCCTTTCCGAATGTGCTTAGGTCTCAGACGTAGAAGAAACACGATCCTCCTTCACAAAAGCTGCAGATCTCATCCTCCTCTGGGTATTTGCTTCACAAAGCTCTTCCCAACGCGCAAATTAGGGTTAAGGTTTAGAGAGGAAGAGAGGTTGCTATTAGGGTTCATATATGAATAATAAAAGAGGAAGGATTCGTGTAATATATATATATATATATATATAATTGGGCCCAAAACTGACCCACAACTAAAACCCAAATTCTGGGTTCATCGGTCGACTGGCTGAGAAAATGGACCGACCGATAACTACACATTAGTCGACTGGTCGTTCTCATCGGTCGACCAACCAGAACGAAAATCCAACTTACAGTTTTGATATATTAGTACATGATACTCACATATATGTATGTATTTGATCTCAAATCTATTTCAAATATGCTAATTCATCCCAAAATAGTTTCAAACATGATAAAACTCACATTTTATCATTTTAAAATAATATTTCAAAATTTTACAGGGTTTTACATTTGATGAATGTATATTTTTAAATAACTTTTCACAGGTTTTAGTCTAGCTCCAATATTCCTTCAAGGTTCGGAAATTGGGTCGTGACACGTCTTATCAGCTCTCTGACCTATATATGTCCTCTTATCTGGTCTGCATCTTCGATTTGGCAGATATGACCTATGATTTTTGACTTGCTGGCCTATATTTTTATTCATACTAGATTGGATGCACGTGCATTGCACGTGGTTAAATATCATTATCTTTTTGTTCTTTTATTACTTAACTCAGTTGTGAAATATTTCTTTTAACTTCACGTGAAAACGTAAAATAATTTATTGTCTGTATACTATATAGTTAATCAAAAGTATTAAAATTACCATAACCAAAGTCAAAATTACATGGTCAATTCACATTAAGTACAATTTATAATAAATAATACATAAATGTTAAGATCCTTTTAAAAAAATAATTTTTATGCAAATAATTTTATTCTCATCGTAATCCTATGTTTTCATCTTATAATATGCATGAATTCACAGTATTTTATACCCTTTAGGCCCAAAACTGACCCACAACTAAAACCCAAATTCTGGGTTCATCGGTCGACTGGCTGAGAAAATGGACCGACCGATAACTACACATTAGTCGACTGGTCGTTCTCATCGGTCGACCAACCAGAACGAAAATCCAACTTACAGTTTTGATATATTAGTACATGATACTCACATATATGTATGTATTTGATCTCAAATCTATTTCAAATATGCTAATTCATCCCAAAATAGTTTCAAACATGATAAAACTCACATTTTATCATTTTAAAATAATATTTCAAAATTTTACAGGGTTTTACATTTGATGAATGTATATTTTTAAATAACTTTTCACAGGTTTTAGTCTAGCTCCAATATTCCTTCAAGGTTCGGAAATTGGGTCGTGACACGTCTTATCAGCTCTCTGACCTATATATGTCCTCTTATCTGGTCTGCATCTTCGATTTGGCAGATATGACCTATGATTTTTGACTTGCTGGCCTATATTTTTATTCATACTAGATTGGATGCACGTGCATTGCACGTGGTTAAATATCATTATCTTTTTGTTCTTTTATTACTTAACTCAGTTGTGAAATATTTCTTTTAACTTCACGTGAAAACGTAAAATAATTTATTGTCTGTATACTATATAGTTAATCAAAAGTATTAAAATTACCATAACCAAAGTCAAAATTACATGGTCAATTCACATTAAGTACAATTTATAATAAATAATACATAAATGTTAAGATCCTTTTAAAAAAATAATTTTTATGCAAATAATTTTATTCTCATCGTAATCCTATGTTTTCATCTTATAATATGCATGAATTCACAGTATTTTATACCCTTTATAATTTTAATAATTAATTTTCATTTTAATGTTATATCCCATGAGGCTAATAGATTCCTAAGGATAGATCATATACCAATAACCATGGATCTTAACTATAAGAATTTTTCCAAGGTGATACTATCATACTCTATATGTTTATGCTCTGGATTATCAAAGCAAGCTATGAAATAGTTAATTAATATATTTTATGCTAGTATGCATGTTTTTCTTAGTAGAGTAAGATGTTATTTTTTGAAACATAAAATTCCTTTATAGCTAACTTTGGCAATTTCACATAACAGGAGATTTGCTCATGTCTTTAAATTATGTTAATTGTTTTAATGAACATGAGATTCCTATTTATTTGAAGACCCTTCTTCATTTCTTTCGATTACCCTTGCAATTTTGAACTTTTTAGCTCAATTGCCTCAATTACACCTTCTATCAGGACTCATATCTATTTCTTAGTATCTAATGACTTGTGTTACTCTTATAAGATGTAGTTATTCTAATTCAAGTCTGTCAAAATAATTGCAAGTGGTGAAAACCCTAAATCTTTTGAAATGATATATATTAAATATCTTATAATAAAATATCAAAAAACTTATGCAACACATATTTGAATAGTTTTACTCACATAATTATTTTTAACCAACATACCTATTGAACATCTCAAGGGCTCGCAATTGGTGAAGGCCCTAAGTATTTTAAAATAATATATATTGAACATCTAATGATCAAAACATCAGAAGAACTTAAATATGGCTAAAACTAATTTATACCACTTTTCGCGTATGTCTATAAAGTACAATATTATAAATGTAAAATATTTCAAATGAAATGCATTAAATTAGAATTTAGTTTCAAATTAGGAACCCTTATTTGATTAATTTTATATACATAATTCCTTTTACTTATCATACATATTGAACATTAAGCCTAAATATCCAAGTTTTCACTTTTCAAACTACATTTTTTAGTCATAAAAATTAAAAAAAACTTTTCCACTAAGTTGGTTGCATATAGTAAAATGTTGCGTTTTTCCTATTTGATATAGTCAATTATTAAGCAAACGATATATCTCATGTTTAGTGCAGATAAGTATGTGAATAAAGTAAAATATTTTAAAGGCTAAATATAAACAAAATGACCCCCATTAACTTTGGATGATAATCAGATAATCGCGCATAACTTTAAGAATATCATAAAATCCACTAAAATTTAGGGGTTATCAAAAAACCCCTTTAAGTTTGAGATTTTATTAAGGAAACCACTCTAAAAGCGATAATCTTAGGGGAATTTTCTAAAAATATCTTAAAGTTGAGTGGCTTTTCTGATAAGATCTAAAAATTAAAAAGTGTTTCTTATAATCACTACTTAATAAGATTTTATAATGTTATATCTAAAAAATATTGGATTAATTTTAGAAAAACCTCTTCAACTATTTTAATATGAGGAAACCCCCTCAAGTTTAAGCCTATTGTAGATAAACCCCCTCAATTATGAAAATCCTCAAAATTAACATCATTAATTCATGTGTAGTCAAATGACCAAAGTACACCCTAATTACCCAATACGTTTTATGTTTTTTCACTTAAGCCCCAACAATTTTTAGCAAAAATCCCAAAATAATGATCGTTTATAATTTTTAGATCTTTTCAGAGGTTTATTTGTACTTACTGAAATTTTCAAGAGGTTGATTGTAATTTTTAGATTTTAGAGAGGTTTGTGTCTAATGTATGATTTTCGAAGGGTTGTTTATACTTTTTATAATTTTGTAGGTTTTTGTAATCTTTTCAGGGTTTCTTTGTAGTTTTCTAACTTAAAGGGGTCAATTTATTATTTTTAAGATGTTTAAGGGGCTGTTTGTAATTTAAAATTTTGAGGATGCCATTTGTAATATTTTACTTTTTATGAGATTTTTTGTAATTTTCATATTTTTTGTATGTTTATTTTAATTTTTGGATTTTTAGGGTTTTTTATAATTTTTAATTTTTAAAGTGGATGGTTTGCATTTTTCGGATTTTTAAGAAGTTATGTGTAATTCATGAATTTTTGTGTGTCATTCATAATTTTAGAACTTTAAGAGTTTTTTTTTCAATTTTAAGATTTTCAAGGTTTTCTACAATTTTAATTTTTTAGGGGCCTATATGTTTTTTTGTAAATTTTCTACGTATTATTTGTAATTTTAGAATTTTTAGTAGCTATTTGTAATTTTTCCTTATTTTGGGCTGTTTATCAATTTATGGTTAACTTGCAAATAAGATCGATTTGAGGGGTATATACTATCATTGAGGGTTAAATTTAGCCAAGCCAATTTTGAACCTAAGTGCAAAAATTCAAAATTTTTGGGTGCTTTCTAAAATTATCTAACTTTTAAGGATTTAATGAGAACTGCAGATATTTTAAGAGTTTAATGCTCAATTTAAAGTTCTGAGAGGTCAATTGAAATTTACTTTTAAAATAATTAAAGAGGGACAATGATAATTTTTTAGATTTTTATAATTGTGGATAGTTAGAGTTTGTTTAGAATTAACAAAAAGTTTGATTATCAAAATTTTCTACTTTTTTATTAATAGGAATTTTTGGTAATAAATATAAATAGTTTTAATCTAATGAGTATTCTTAGGAAGATAGAATTAGTTGGATATGACGTCTTTTAATAGGATAGAAAATTAGTTCCTCTATTTGATCTCATTTAATATCAAATTTTGGTTAAAGATTTAACCTTTAATTATTTTAATATATTAGGATAAAATTAAAATGTAATATCCATAAGGATTAAAGGTAAATTGACTATAGAAAATTTTTCTCAAACTTGCTCTTTTAGAAGTGGTATGATATGATATGATATGATATGATATGATACGATCTGATTTGTGTTAATATGAGTGATGTAAATGTGTAAGCACTGCATGAGATTTTATAGAGAAGGAGGAATGTGAGTATTTTTAACTGGACTGACGTGGGCAACCAGATGCCAAGTCAATTCATGGATTCATCCGCCTCATCCTTTTTTTTTCTCTTTTCCTTTTTCCTTTTCGCCGCGCGTGGTGATTTCCTCCATCGTATATCTTAGCAGCACCCGCCCCCCCCCCCCCCCCCCCCCCCCAAAAAAAAAAAAAAAAAAAAAAAAACCTATTTCCTTCTTCTTCTTTTCTCTTTCTTCAATGGCTTTCCTCTACGAATCCCCATCCCCATTCCTCTGCAGAGTAAAACTCTTCGCTTCAAACTTTCAAATTCCGGCGGCGAGACAGGCCGGTATTGGCCTCGAAGCCTCCATTGGTCAGCAGCACTCCTTAGCCATCGGCAACGGGAAAGGGTCGTCCTTTTCCAGGTAATGCCCAAAACCTGCTTGTTTCAATGCCTATGTGACTATTAACACCGAAAATTCAACCTTTTTTTTGGTTTTTGTGTGTTTGCATTTGAAGTTCAACTGCTTATGTTAATCTATATACTTGAAAGAATTTATGGTAATCAGGATGCATGAATGCTAATTGAAAATCGAAACGGAGAATGAAATAGGATGAATGAATAGAGAGAGATTTGGTTCATGAAGGACCCAAATTGCTTAGAACCACTACACCAAAACTCCGAAGTTAAGGGTTGAGGGTTATGCTTCTATATTCTTAAAAACACAATATCTTTGCACTATCTCTAGAGGCTTTTTATAGCCTATATTTTTTTCTATTTCATACTTGTTGTGTATATTTCGATCTTTTATATGGAACTATAATTTGGAATATATAAGTGCAGCGGACAATTCTATATTAGCTCAAATCAGCTTGTGATGCCTACTCGAGAAATGAGTGAACTAAGTCTCATGAACTCGTTCATGTAAGTGGTTTTGGCCTCATGGGCCAAATTGTTACCCGACCCATTATAGAACTCAACCCGTTTTGTTGGGAATATCCCACGTTCTGGGATTTCTTCCGTTGGAGAGAACGGGTCTTATGGAGAGTTTGGTTTTAGAGAGATAATGTGCATATTTTTTGGGGACGCAGGTGGAGAGAAAACGCCCATAAATAGAGATGAGTTCTTCTCATCTAAGGATAACAATCTCCATCGGAGTCCCAAAAACAATCGCTCTCTCATTCCTTCACTGGTATCAGAGCCTCCGATCTTCCCCTTTTCTATTAAAATTCATTCTGATTCTTCCCAACAACCGAAGACCCCAAAGCCCAAGTCTTCACGATTCTTCCCACTTCCAGATCCCGCACCTCCTTCTCCTCAGAGCTCCCTAAGAAACAAAGCGGCAGCGAGCCTCCGGCGGTCTTTTTGACCGACACGTCGCTCACCAGACCCCGAAACTCTAGCGCTCCCATACCCTAGCTGGGACCAGCGTAGACTGTCCTACTACATCGACGGCGTCACTTACCAGCGTTAGCCTCCATAACTCGGCTCCGTACCTTTCACATTTACTTAATCTCAACAGGTTTTCTTTAATTGATTATATATACATTGTTTTCAGTGTGCAAGTTTAATTTTTTATTTGATAGTCTACAACAAGTTAGGGTTTTTGATCTTAATTGACGCCCTTACTCATTGTTCTTTTGTTTTGTTTCAGAGTGCAAACCTTTTTCGTTTACCTTGCCCCTAGCCAATAATTCAAGTTTTATTTAATTTTTTTTAACAATAGAAAGTTGTGATCTTAATTGACTTCTAGTAATACTGAGATTTAATCAGCTACACTTTTTTTAACAATAGAAAGTTGTGATCTTAATTGACTTCTAGTAATACTGAGATTTAATCAGCTACACAAATTGACATGTTTTCTCTTTAGGTGATCTTAATTGACTTCTAGTAATACTGAGATTTAATCAGCTACACAAATTGACATGTTTTCTCTTTAACGATCATCAATTGGAATTTGTTGCATGATATTAGGATTTTTTTTGATCCATTTGAGTTTCTTCTATAATATACTCTTTGTTTGTAAACTATCTGACAGCATTAGATTTGTGTGATTAAGTTTTTTTTAATTATTGTTGTGCTTAAGTTCTGTATTTTTTTTAGATAAAACATTATTAAAAAAATTATTTATAATTTTGCATCAATTACTGTTTTTAATTAGTTAGTTTTTTTAATTAGTTAGTTTTTGAATCAATTGCTGTTTTGAATTATTAAAACATTATTGTTTTTTTATAGTTGTTTAAGCATATATTAGTTTTTTTGGCAACCTAAATCAATTCCGTTTGAAATATCAACAGCTTTATTATCGCCATGGCTAGTAAATTGATTGCATCTGAACTGGCAAAGATAGAACACCTTAATGGTTCTAACTATGATATGTGGCATAGGAAGATTAAGTACGAATTTATTCATGACAATCTAGATAGTGTCCTAGATGTTTCTGCACCAACTATTGGTGATGATCCCATTGACGCTCAGAAAAGAGAGCTTGATCAGTGGCAACTTAAGGATAATAAGGCTAAAAGCCTAATGTTAATGTTCATGGAAGATAGTTTAATCAAAATTTTTGAAAACTATAATACGGCTAAGGAAATGTGGCTTGCGGTTAAGGAGAAGTATGACACTACCTCTGAGGTGAACATACAACTCTTAATGCATAGGTTCAATTCAT
The DNA here is from genome assembly GCF_001876935.1 of Asparagus officinalis. NCBI lineage: Eukaryota > Viridiplantae > Streptophyta > Magnoliopsida > Asparagales > Asparagaceae > Asparagus > Asparagus officinalis. Next base: position 132,728 of record NW_017972340.1, read on the forward strand.
GTCATATGCAAGAAGGTGACAATGTTACCAAACATGTGAACAAGATGATTGTCATGACTAAGGACCTAGCTTTAGTAGGATCTGAAGCAGTAATCAAATCAAAGCAATGGATTTCATACAACATAAGCTAGGCAATAGTCGAATACGTCTGAATGATCGTGGGAGCTTCCCTAGTTAGCAACGGAACAAGATTTACTAGCTAGGAGAAAAGGTTCAGATGTGAACCTTGTGCAGCAAGAAGAAGCAAATGCAGCTCACTATCGCAAGGCACAAGGAACTCATCAGTTTGGACCTGTCAAGCCTTCCTTCAAAGGACCTGGCCAGCAACGTGCTCGCGATAAGAAAGGACCTCCTGGATCATGCTATATCTGTAGGAAGTTCGACCACTTTAAAGCCAACTGTCTATAGGCGAAGAACAAGGACGGTCCCAAACGCCCAGAACAAGGAGGATCCGGTAAGCGGGAGTTCATCGGCGTCATTGAGTGCAATGCTGCAACTACTGACGCTGATGGCTGGTGGATTGACTCGGGAGCTACCCGGCATATTGCAAAGATGAAAGAAGGGATATGCGACTTCAAGGAGCTAAAGAAGGGAGATCAAAGGATTTACATAGGGAACAATACCTACCTAGATGTTGAAGGTATTGGTTCGTACAGATTGGATCTTGGGGACAACATCATGGTTCTCAAGGAAGTGTTTTATGCACCTGGCATAAGACGTAATCTGATCTCCGTCCCAGTCCTCCTGAAGAAAGACCTTGAAGTTAGGTTTTACAATAATAGAGTTTCTATTGGGAAAGACAAGAAAGTGTTTGCTATGGGCAAGTTTGTACCCGAACATGATTTGTTCTGTCTTTCTGTTATAAAACCTAAAATTTACAATAAGAATTCTGATTTGCTTTATTCCTTGTGTCTTTTATCTGATTTTGATCTATGACATATGAGACTAGGACACTGGTAATAGAAAGATAGATCAGATAATTAAAATGGATTTGTTACCAAATCTGACAGGTGTAAGGACATTACCCTGTGAACATTGCTTAACAGGGAAAATGATTAGAAAGTTATTTTCTGAAGGTCAGAGGGCAAGTGAACTTTTAGAGTTAGTTCATTCTGACATTTGTGGTCCGTTAAGCGTAAAGACACGTGGTAATAAAGAATATTTTATAACTTTCATAGATGATTATTCCAAGTATACTTTTGTGTATCTTTTAAACAGAAAATCAGAAGCATTTGAATGTTTTAAAAGATACAAGACAGAAGTAGAAAGGAAACTTGGAAGATATATTAAGGTGTTAAGAACTGTAGAGGTGGAGAATTTAATTCAAAGGAATTTGAAAACTATTACATTCATTGTGGTATTAAGAGACATACCACTATGCCTTACACGCCACAACAGAATGGTGTGGCTGAAAGAAAAAATAGAACATTGATGAATGCAGTAAGATGTATGTTGTCACATTCTGATCTCTCCAAGGATTTTTGGGGAGAAGCAGTATTAACTGCGAATTATATTTTGAATAGGATTCCCACAAAATTAGTCAAGTCAACACCGTATGAGATTTGGAATGGACACAAACCTGAATTAAGTCACTTAAGAAAATAGGGTTGTGTTGCACATGTTCTCATTCCATATCAAATTAGAGATAAGCTGGATCTCAAAACCTTAAAGTGTAGATTTGTAGGCTATTCTGAAAAATCTAAAGGATATAGGTTCTTCCATGAAGAGAAAGGAAAGTAGAGATGCTACTTTTCTAGAAAGTCTAGAGGAAATGAAACAAGTTCAAGAGGCAGTACAACCTCTGCTAGACTTAGATGATGTTCCCAACGATGACCTGAATATAATGGATGAAGTAAATCATCCAATAATAGAAGATGAGCCCTTAAATGAGAATATGCCTATGGTAAATCAACCAGCTGAACCTATCCAACCTGTTATTCTTAGCGGTGATAAAAGACCCAGAACAACACCTGCATGGATGGATGATTATTATCTGTATTCATGCGAACCATCCTATTTCTCGGTAGACATTGACATAGATGAGCAAGCTGATCCCTTGAATTATGTGGATGCTATGAACACACATGAATCAGAACAATGGCTGGAAGCCATGAAAAGGGAGCTTGACTCAATAGAGAGAAACAATGTATGGGAGCTATGTGACTTACCAGAAGATAGGAAGTCCATAGGATGTAAATGAGTGTTAAAGAAGAAATATCGGGTTGATGGGTCTATTGATACATTTAAAGCTCGATTAGTTGCTAAAGGCTTTACTCAGAAGGCAGGTATAGATTATCAGGAGACTTATTCTCCGGTGGCTAAGTTTGCTTCAATTAGAATTATCTTAGCAATTGTTGCACATCTTGACTTAGAACTTTTCCAAATGGATGTCAAGACTCCATTCCTCAACGGAGAGTTGAAAGAAGTAATATATATGAATCAACCTGGGGGATTTCAGATTGAAGGACAGGAAAACAAAGTATATAAATTAAAGAAATCTTTATATGGTTTAAAACAGTCATCTAGACAGTGGTATCTCAAATTTCACAATACTGTTATCCAACTTGGTTTTGTTACAAATAAATTGGATAACTGTGTATATGTCTTGAAGAGTGACAGCAGTTTCACAATATTATCTCTGTATGTAGATGATATTTTGCTTGCTGGAAATGACATAGAAGTGCTGAACAGAATCAAATCAGCACTTAGTAGTGAATTTGAGATGAAGGACATGGGAGTTATATCCTATGTTCTTGGTATACAGATACTTAGGGATAGAAAGTCTAGAATGTTAAGTCTAAATCAAGAAAGGTATTTGCATACGATACTTAGAAGGTTTGGGATGCAGAATTGTAATCCTACGCCAACACCTTTGATTATGGGAAAGAGGTTGTGTAAAGAACAATGTCCTGAAGAAGGGCAGAAATCACTTGGTGTCCCGTATGCACAAGCTGTTGGAAGCTTGATGTATGCAATGTTGTGTACAAGACCAGACCTGACATATCCGGTGAGTTTGTTTAGTAGATATCAAAGTAATCTTGGTCCAGTACATTAGGAGGCTATTAAGAGGATTTTGAAGTACCTGAAAGGTACTGTGCACCATAAGTTAGTTTATCAAGCAGACTCGCTTGAGGTTCTTGGTTACTCTGATGCTGATTTCGGAGGAGACAAAGATGACCGAAAGTCCACTTCCGGACATTTGTTCATTTTTGATGGTGCAGCTGTTTCTTGGGGTAGTAAGAAACAGGGATGTGTGGTAAGATACACACAAGAAGCTGAGTACATAGCCTGTAGTATGGCCTCTACTCATGCAGTCTAGATAAGACGGTTCCTAAAGGACTTGGATCTCAATTTGGTGGATGGACCAATTGAGATATACTATGATAATCAAGCAACCATCAGCTTGATCAACAGTGGTGCAAACAGTTCTAAAGGAAAACATATTGAGATACAATATCATGATATTTGTGATATTGTGGAAAAGGAAGAAGTCTGTGTGACTTATATTCCTACTAGTGACATGATTGCTGATCCCTTGACGAAGGGTATCCCAGCAGGTACATTCATCAAACATGTTAGTTTGATGGGACTTAGAAATGTCTAAGTCAATGAAACTTTCATGAATAATGAAAGGAGACAATCATGGATAATAGTTGTACTCAATTTATTCACGAAGAGTGAAAAATGTATATATCTTACGAATAGTGGGAGTATGAAATTACATCTTGAGGAACATCCCACGGATAGTGAGAGTGTGCTTGGAAAATATTTGGCCATTTCGGCTAAGTGGGAGATGTAAGTGGTTTTGACCTCATGGGCCAAATTGTTACCCGACCCATTATAGACCTCAACCCGTTTTGTTGGGAATATCCCACGTTCTGGGATTTCTTCCGTTGGAGAGAACGGGTCTTATGGAGAGTTTGGTTTTAGAGAGATAATGGGCAGATTTTTTAGGGACGCAGGTGGAGAGAAAACGTCCATAAATAGAGATGAGTTCTTCTCATCTAAGGATAACAATCTCCATCGGAGTCCCAAAAACAATCGCTCTCTCATTCCTTCAGTTCATCACGGTGCATCAAAGTGGAGCTAAGGGAAAAGCCATGACTGTCTCTGTTAACTTTGAATTTGTATAGCCTCCTAGTCACTGGAATTCCTGTTCAACTTCTGTCAATCTTTAGAGCTTTTATAGTTTATATAATCTGTTAGCCCACAAAGTTAAGCTTTTGGGTAAGTGGTTCAGTGGCATTGTGTCAGAGAGCTAATTGGTAAATGGTTTAGGGGTTCAAACTTCAAATTACTCCATGAATATATGTTTAAACAAATAATCATCATATTTTCTTGCATGTGAGGACGGTTACACATTGTTTGGAGAACTTGGTTTATTTGTTCCATACTTGGATCAAAAATTATGAAGGTAACCACTTCTCCCCTATACAACTCTTCAGTTTTATTAGCTAGCAGGTTTACACTTTAGATAATTGGATTTTCATCATTAGAAAGCATCGTTGTGTCTTCAAATAATAATGATGTCACTCAAAAGACGAGCAAACCAGTCCCTTGGATCTAGTTTAAATGCTTGGTACCAAAGAACATTTTTCAGGTTATTCTCAATGAAAGAAACTAAACAAAAAGAAGAAGAATACATACTACACTGAGCTTCTTTCTGTCTTAAGCATGTATAGTTTCATTATTATAAACCTTTACAGGGGTACTACTAGTCTGACTATGATTAAAATGTCCAGGGAAGGCAGAAGCAGATGTTATTGTTATTGGGAGTGGTATAGGTGGACTGTGTTGTGCTGGACTTTTAGCTAGATACAAGCAAGATGTTCTTGTCCTAGAAAGTCATGATCTTCCTGGTGGTGCTGCACATTCATTTGACGTAAAGGGTTTCAAATTTGACTCGGGACCGTCTTTATTCTCTGGATTTCAGTCAAGAGGCCTTCAAGCAAATCCTCTTGCACAGGTGAAATTCTTGAGTTTTATGTATATCAATTGTCATAAGTAGATAGGGACATCAAGTAAACCAAAACAGGGGACTGTCAATCAAATTGTATCTGCAAAGTGCCTAGTCTTGAGTCACACACACACTTGCGCACACGAAGTGGGTGCATGTGTGACTACGTGGGTGTGGAGTGCCACTCTTTGTTAACCATTGAAGTATAATTATTATTTAAGAACTAAATTAAGTGGTAAAACAGCTGCTAGGATTTTCTTTAATCATTTTGCTTTTGTGGCAAATATATAGGCAGAGTTATAAGATGATTCTACTTTAACCCATGAGAAGAAAAAAGTCATTCAAGGATGGCTCCTCAATCCTTTCATAATTATAATTGTATTAGACTTCATAGCCGTTGATGGCAGACATGGGTGACATGTAAAAAGATAATGTATCTCTGAATGTGCACGCTCACGAGTGTGTTTGTGTGGCTTCTTTCAGAAGTATCTGGCATGCAACCATTTCACTTCGAATTGGAAAATGCACACTGCAAGCTAAAATCCACATAAGCTTGACATGATCATGACAATCTAGAAATAAAATTTTCAAGTGTCTTTAACAAGGTTTTCCTATGCATCATGACATCAAAAACCTAATGTTTTAAAACATTGTGAAATTGTTTAATTTATGATCATTTTAAATGCATGGGTAAAACTTGTCAAAAGTTCGTGAATTTTGTTCTGTAGGATTTATGGTTATGAGCTAGCAACTCATTTTGTTAAATAAGCTACCATGAGATAAATGGTAGGCAAAATCTGCAAGCGCACAGACTCGTTGTAGCTATCAAGGTCGATCCCACAGGGACTAGGGGTTAATTATCAAATTTCACGTTATTCGACTAGCTAAACTAATGAGTAAATTAGAAGAGATGAAAATTAAAAGAAATAAAATAATAACTAATCAGGTGGAATTCAATATAATGAAGAGACAGAATTTGGTAGGCAAAATCTGCAAGCGCACAGACTCGTTGTAGCTATCAAGGTCGATCCCACAGGGACTAGGGGTTAATTATCAAATTTCACGTTATTCGACTAGCTAAACTAATGAGTAAATTAGAAGAGATGAAAATTAAAAGAAATAAAATAATAACTAATCAGATGGAATTCAATATAATGAAGAGCCAGGATTGAGTTATCACCATAACTTCGATGCTCAATGATGAATTATTTCAGTTCTCGGTGTTGGTTTAAACTAAAAAGGGTGAATTAACCTAAATTAATCTAAAGCCTCTTTTAAGGTCTAAAAATCGTGCCTAATTAATCTCAATTAACCTACTTTCGTGGAATCAAGATTAAATTAAACTCATTAAGCTTCATGCTAATCCAAATCAAATCCCCAAGGAATCTAGCCTACTTTCGTGGTTCGAGCTCCCTGCTTAATTTCTAGATATCCGGTATTAATCTTCACCTTTCAGTCCTTCAATTAATTACCTATGATTGCTAATACGGTGATCAAGGAAATCAACAAAATTAAAACACTAGAAATCAAGTTTAAAGATTTAAACTTTCACCAAGAACCTATATCAATTCATCATCAATCACCAAAAAGTTGGGTTTTTTCCCAATCCTAGACAAGAAATCTACTCACACATGATTGAGATAAGAGAATACATCAAATAATTATGCAAATCAATCATAAGAAAAAATAAATCAAAGAGAGGAAAGAATTAACCCGTCTTTCAATTAAAATCTCCAAAATTAAAACTTGCAATCCAATCTTGTACAAGAAATTAATGCCTTTCTTCAATGCTTGAACTCTAAAATAATTGCTAATTGATGGCTAAGAGAACATAACAAAAGATATCCAAACCCTAAGCCAAAATATCTATTTATATGTCCCTAAAAAATCTGAAAAAAGATAAGGTCCGCACCATGGGTGTGGCGCGCACTACACCAGGGTGTGGTGGAATCTGTTTTTGCTGATTTTGTACTTGTTTGTTCAGTTTTCGATATTTCGGCTATAACTTTTGCGTCCGACCTCGGAATGAGGTGATTCAAGTTGCATTGGAAACATGTTGAAGAGATCTATAACTTTTATCTTTTTAGTTTTTTTGAATTCAAATTGCATCATGGTCGAAATTCCAGTTCTTCATACTCGTGCATCCATTTTCTTCACGAACCATGCATTCGAAATCTTGTTGTTGCTTCAAACTCTTGTTTAACTTCCAACGATCATTAAATCTTTCAATCTTGAGCCAATACCTACATATAAGAACACAAACAACAGCAGTATCCTCGATCTAAACACGAAATATGCATTAAACACTCGTAAATCATGCTTGAAACACACTAAGATAATGTATATTTTACGTGTTTATCAACTCCCCCAAGCTTAGACTTTTGCTTATCCTCAAGCAAATAAACAATAAAAATTAGGAGTGAAAGCCTAATAGAGTAGGGATCACCCCCTCATCAATCCTTTAACCAATATCAAATATATCACAAGACAAATACGTTTCATCGGGACTTAACAAAGTAATTTTTAAAACTCTCAACAAATCACATTTTAAACTTTATTTACGATCACAAGCGTCACAAGTCAAGGATAGCCATCCTATCCAATTCTCAAGTCAGAGTAGAAAAAAGAAATTCATGTAACTAGCTTCAATCCCCAAGTACTAAAATTGAGACCTTCAGGTAGTTAAATTGGTAGACCTCACTTTAGGATAAGTGGACTCTCAATCTCTCATGTGTTTAAGGATGGGATTGTATCGCTCAAAATTCTTCCGAATGGAATGTATTCAATCCATAAGCTTGCATTTCATCTCAATTCTCCACCACTTCGAAAACTAATGCATGCAACAAAATCATGAGGTCTTTTATTTGGTTGTAATGGGGGCTAGGGTCAAAAGGGTAGGATAGATATTTGGGATTGGTTGAAAGCCTATCACTAGTGGAGCGATAATTAAAAAAGATTAGATCTCAAAGTAAGATCAATGACATCCACACAAACTCCATCATCTATCAAAGAACTTCTTTCAACTACTCCTTTTAGTATGCCATAATGAATTCTTTCGACACCCGCAATTACATTCACCATAAAGAGGAAACTTTATTCATTTTTTTTTCTGAATTCAATTTGTTTTTGTTTTTGCTTTTTTTGAAAGAATTATGAAAAGGAAGCAAACACCTACTTTCACACCCCCAAGCTTACACCACATTACTCACATAACCCATAATTATGAAAAGGAAGCAAACACCTACTTTCACACCCCCAAGCTTACACCACATTACTCACATAACCCATTATATCATAAAATGTGCTCCACTAGCTTGTCACACCCCCAAGCTTACACCACATTACTCACATAACCCATTATATCATAAAATGTGCTCCACTAGCTTGGGCAATGGGTAAGGAATAGAATCGGGTTTTGAAGGTTACATATGTGGGTTTAATCAACAAAAATTAGGCTCATAGGATCAATGGGGCTAATCAAAGGGAACAATAGTGCATGGTAGGCTATTTGGCTAATGTGGACTATAAACAAAAATATGTCTCAATCACCTTTTATGCATACAAAAGTTATATGTGGCCTTGAATAGATTCAATGCAACTTCTAGTATCCTACACCATTGGAGAATATCACACAAGAAAAGAAAATAATGATTGGATATGTAATGCATCCAATTTCAGACTCAAGATCTCACCGGTTTTATTTGTCTACCAAATTTAATTTCCCTCTTGTCTTAATAGAGTAATAGTTATGATGCTAGCCACATAAATGCTAAATCCTATAAGATAAGAGAACATTCAAGTCTGGTTCTCCCATATTGTTAACTTGTAATCAAAAGCCTTTGAGAATCAGTTGAAAGATGGTATAAGAAGTTACCAAGTCCCGACTAATGAGCATCTATCTAGTTCAATGATCGATAAAGGTTAATGATTCATGTCATCATCAGGAGATCATTTCCCTATTTTGTTTTTTTTTAAGGAGAAACAAAGCAAAAGAAAAACTAAAATAAAAGAAAAATAGGCAATTATAGACAGGCAACCAATGAATGAACAACCCACATCCCCAAGCTTAAGATCTACATTGTCCTCAATGTAATAAGATAGAAATTAGTGCAAGGGTGCAGAGGACATACCAACTCACTGGTCAGAAGGAGGCGGTGCGAAGGCATCCTGTTAGAGCTGCCGCTCGTGAAAAGACTACATCATGTAGTGTATAGAGTCTAGTAGTTATCCTTGACGTTGTTGCTCTTGCTCGATGGCACCTACACGGTTAGTAAGGGAGGCAAGAGAAATATGTATAGCTGATAATTTCGCTGACCAATCAGGGTGATGGAAAGAGCTAGTTCCCCTGGTAGGCCCAGCCTGAATAGGGATCAGGGGTACCGTGTCAGCATCCTCAGCTGGTACAACATCGTGACCATCACAATTCACAAAATCAGATGTGAGGTAGGACCAATTGGCGTGAACATGGATGGTCATGCGATCAGGATCAGGGAGTGGGAAAAGATAATTGTCCTGAAAACATAACCATAACCTATTGCCTTTATTACTAATCAATTTCATATGTAGACAAACATCGAGGTTAATGGACGCACTAGGGCTTAATGGATGAAGACCCTCTACAAGCTCCCCTAAACTCATCCTGTAAGCTAAAGTGGTAATCAAGTCACCTAACACAATTTTCCCACTCGTTGCTCTCGCTGCACGACACATATGATGAATCATAAAAGCTCCTGTATCAACCTTATGTCCCTCAACCATGGCACATAAAAGGTATAGCTCTCTCTGACACATGACTCCATCACTCTCGCCTCGACCAAAAATGGTGAAAGCCATGAACCTCTGTAAATATCTAAAACATGGGTTATAAACATCAGAGGCTCGTGACAAAGAGGGATCATAGGTTCTTTGAGTGGTAGAGCGTGCGATAGAAATCCAAAAGGGGGTCAAGTTAAAAATTTTAGGAACAATTCTAGCCCCACCCTCCGGAAAACCAAATATCAGGTTTAATTGTGCTAATGTAAGTGTGTGAGACTGGTTAAATAGCCTGAAAGTGATTTTCCCTTCCTTTACGCCCTCACCATTAAATAAAACAGCATCAAGAGAGCTCAAAAATTCGAGAGTAATACGCTCATACGTGGGATGTTTAGCCTCTACAAAATTTAACCAATCAACCCGTCTTAGGAGGTATGAAACATCATCCCACAGTCCTAACTCACGCAAACAATTTTCATCCAAGTAGCGGGTACTCAGAATTCCCCGCTTAACCAGTGTATTATACCTAGATTGTTGTTCATTAACAAATTCTATACTATGAGGGTTTTGGGGAGGGGGAGAGTTACCTTTGTGTCGTCGCGCTGTAGAAGTTGAGGCTCCCTGACTAGGCCGTCCGCGCTTAGGTCCTATTTAGGCTCTCGAACGGGAATTAACAGCAGGTGTTGAAAGCAGCCGCTGGCTGTTGTGCGGCGAAATCAAAACAGGAGTGGCATGAGAGGAGAGAGTGGCCAGCGGTGTTGTTTGAAGAGATGAGGCGACGGTAGTTATGGAGCAGTGGGATGATCGCGGTGGTGGTAGGACGATTGAGGGCGACGGCTGCGTGTTGGCAGGGCGGCGGTGGGTGGTATTTGGTCGGAGATGGTGTTGGATGGGGCGGTCGGTCCGAATTGGGAAGGAGAGGACGGCGGTCGGCCGACTTGTGGTCGAAAGATGGCATGCGGCTGGTCTGATGCTGATCCGGCGTGCGAATGGACGAAAAGGCAGATGAAGATGGCTAGCAGTGGTATTGAAATAGACGATGAGGCTGTCGACGAGATGGGAAACGCGCGGTTGCAATTAGATCTGGGTCGAGGAGAATAAGAGGCGCCGACGATCTGCGCCGCGGTCCGTGGTTAGAAGAGAGAGAGGCGCGATGTTGGGTTGCAGGTCAGAGAATTGAAAGTGGGGCTGTGGTTTGGAACGAAAGAGAAGGGGAGGGGTTTGGGTGCTGTTAAAAAAATCTTTTTTTTTATTTGAGCCGTGGGTGTGGCACATGGGTGTGGTGGCCTCTGAAAATTCTCCTGTAGACCATGGGCGTGGTGTACACCACCCTTGGGTATGGTAGGCTCTGAAAATTTTCTTCCTGTGGACCATGGGGGTGGTGTACACCAACCCTAGGTGTGGTAGGCTCTGAAATTTTTCTTCCTGTGGACCATGGGGGTGGTGTATACCACCCCTGGGTGTGGTAGAGTCTGCCATCCCATTTTAACTCATTTTTCTGTATTTTTTTTATCATTCCTTAGTTAATGCCATGTCTTCCTTTTTTCAAAACTACATGATCGAAAATAGTATAAGTTAAATTTGTGCCGATCTAATTGCCTAAAAAATAAAATAAAATAAAAATAAAAATAAAATAGAATGAAATAAAATAAGAGAAAATAAAAGAATGAGAATGGATGAAAACTTGGGTTGCCTCCCAAGAAGCGCTCGTTTATGGTCATGAGCTCGACCCTTTTTTTTTCGCTCAATTCTCCGACGAAGGGGGATCTGAAAGGGTATACATAACCCCTTTCTCGTTTTGTTCCCCTACAATGTAGTGCTTCAATCGTGCCCATTCACCTTGAAAGATCTCGTTGTTTCATTTCAAACCTCAACAACTCCACTAGGAAAGACATCGCGGATTTGAAACGGTCCGGACCACCTTGACTTGAGCTTGCCCGGAAAAAGCTTCAAACGAGAGTTGAAAAGCAGCACTGTATCTCCTTGATTAAACTCTCTTCGAATGATATTCTTATCGTGCCATCGTTTAGTCTTTTCTTTATAAATGCGAGCATTCTTATAGGACTCTAATCGTAGTTCATCTAGCTCATGAAGTTGAAGCTTTCTTTTCTCACCTGCGGTCTTTATATCGAAATTGAGCAACTTGATAGCCCAATACGTCTTGTGCTCTAACTCAACTAGGAGATGACATGATTTGCCATACACCAACTTGAACGGTATCATACTTATGGGTGTTTTGTAGGCAGTTCGATAGGTCCATAAAGCATCCAAGAGTTTCATAGACCAGTCCTTTCTCGAACGATTAACTGTTTTCTCCAAGATACTCTTGATTTCTCGATTCGTAACCTCCACTTGACCACTAGTTTGAGGATGGTATGGCGTGGCAACCTTATGAGTGACCCTATATTGTCTTAAGAGAGCTTCGAATTTTCTTTCTATGAAGTGTGAACCGCCATCACTGATTACCGTCCGTGGCACTCCAAACCTTGGAAAAATAACGTTCTTGAATAGTTTCACAACCACTTTAGCATCGTTGGCGGGAGACGCTATCGCTTCTACCCATTTGGAGACGTAATCCACCGCCACTAAGATGAACTTGTTATTATACGATGACGGAAACGGTCCCATGAAATCTATGCCCCACACATCAAAGACCTCAATTTCCAAGATGGAGTGTAAAGGCATCTCATGTCACTTCGAAATGTTCCCGGTCCTCTGACAACTATCACAAGATTTCACAAACTGATTTGCATCTCGGAAAAGACTCGGCCAATAAAAACCTGATTGTAGAACTTTTGCAGCTGTCTTTGAAGTGCTTGCATGTTCTCCGTAAGAAGATGAATGGCAATGATGGAGAATACTTGTAACCTCATCTTCAGGAACGCACCTTCTAAACATCCCATCAACACACCGTTTGTATAGAAACGGTTCATCCCAAAAATAATACTTCAAGTCAGCAAAGAACTTCTTCTGTTGATAGCTCAGATCTAGAGGCAAAAGTCCACACACTATGTAGTTGACGAAGTCCGCATACCATGGTGCATCCAATCTTTCTATGGCTAACAATTGATCATCTGGGAAAGATTCGTCGATCGGTAGTTCATCCTCCTCCCTATCATGTGATTCTGGTTTCATCCTCGACAAATGGTCTGCCACCAAATTTTCTGTCCCTTTCTTATCCTTTATCTCTAGGTCAAATTCTTACAAAAGTAATATCCATCGAATCAACCTAGACTTGGCATCTTGCTTGCTCAAAAGATATTTTATGGCGGAATGATCGGTATAAACGATGACTTTGGACCCCACTAAGTAAGACCTGAACTTGTCAAAGGCGAAAACAACTACTAATAACTCCTTTTCAGTGGTAGCATAGTTAACTTGGGCCTCATCAAGAGTGTGACTAACATAATAAATTGCATGAACTATCTTGTCCTTTCTTTGACCCAACACAGCACCAACCACATAATCACTTGCATCAGTCATGACTTCAAATGGGATATTCCAATCCGACGGTTGCATAATAGGAGCTGTTATCAATGCTTTCTTCAACCTACAAAAAGCATCAAGACATTCATCAGTGAAATCATAGGGAGCATCTTTAAGAAGAAGTTTAGTTAAGGGTTTTGTAATTTTCGAAAAGTCTTTGATGAAACGCCGATAGAAACCGGCATGTCTCAAAAAACTTCTTACTCCTCTAACCGACGTTGGTGGCGGTAATTTTTCAATGATTTCCACTTTTGCACGATCAACTTTAATTCCTTGCTCGGACACCTTGTGTCCTAGAACTATTCCATCCCTTACCATAAAATGGCATGTCTCCTAATTTAAGACTAAATTAACTTCTTCGCAACGCTACAAAACTTGAGACAAGTTAGCTAAGCAACCATCAAAAGTAGTCCCGTACACGGAGAAGTCATCCATAAACACGTCCATAATGTCTTCTATAAAATCAGAGAAAATAGTCATCATACAGCGTTGAAAAATGGCAGGGGCATTACAAAGACCGAAAGACATGCGTCTATAAGTAAAGGTCCCATAAGGACAAGTAAAAGTGGTCTTTTCTTGGTCACTAGGATGAATAGGGATTTGGAAAAATCCCGAATAGCCATCTAAATAACAAAAATAGGAATACCTTGCCAACCTTTCCAACATCTGGTCTATAAAGGGAAGTGGAAAATGATCTTTTCGGGTTGCCTTGTTCAACTTTCTATAATCAATGCACATCCTCTAACCCGTAACCGTCCTAGTAGGGATAAGTTCATTATTCGCATTCTTGACTACGGTCACACCCCTTTTTTTAAGAACCACATGGACCGGACTAACTCATTCACTATCAGAAATAGGGTAGATTACCCCAGCATCTAGTAACTTAAGCACCTCTTTTTTAACCACTTCTTTCATGTTAGGATTTAATCTACGTTGGTGCTCTATAGAGGGTTTATGATCATCTTCCAAGAGAATTCTATGCATGCAAATCGATGGGTTGATTCCTTTAATGTCGTCCATGGTGTACCCTATGACCTTGCGATGCACCCTAAGTGTTCTAAGCAACTTATCAGTTTCATTTTCATTCAGACATGCATTCACAATCACAGGATAAGTGGAGTTAGGGCCAAGAAATTCATACCTTAAAGATGAAGGGAGAGGTTTTAATTCTACCTTTGGTGTTTTATCCTCTTCACAAGTAGAAACTTTTGGCTCTAACTTCAGACTTTCAAACTTTGCATTCCGAAATGGAGTAGATGATGTTGATTCTAAAGATTGAGCATATGCGGCTACCTCGGGGTCTTCATCATTTGTTGAAGCTTCGCTTACCAAACACTTCTCAAGTGGATCAGCTGAGTAATGATTTGCAAGTTGCTCATGTGTACATTTGTCAATCACGTTGACCCTGTAACAAATTTTATCAGTTAGAGAGAGTTTCATAGTATTGCTTAAATCAAATTCTACCGTCTCCCCTCTAATATTTAGAGAGAGCCTTCCATTTTTAACATCAATTATAGCACCTGCAGTAGCAAGGAAGGGTCTTCCTAAAATAATTGGAATGTTAGAATCTTCTTCTATTTCTAAGATAACGAAATCGACCGGGATAAAGAACTTACCGACCTGGATAGGTACATCTTCAAGTATACCTACCGGATATTTTACCGATCGATCCGCCAATTAGAGTGATATCGTGGTTGGCTTCAAATCACCTATGCCAAGCTTCCTACAAATAGACATCGGCATCAAACTTACATTTGCACCTAAATCACACAAAACACGGTTAATAGAGACATTGCCAATAACACAAGGAATAGAAAATGAACCTGGATCCTTAAGCTTAGGAGGCAGCTTATTCTGGATGATAACACTACACTCCTCAGTAAGGACCACAGTCTCGTATTCTTCCAACTTTCTTTCATTGGATAGGATCTCTTTTAAGAACTTAGCATAGGAAGGCATTTGAGAGATAGCTTCAGTGAACGGGATATTGATGTGCAACTTTTTCAAAATCTCCAAAAAATTTCCGAACTGTTTTTCTAACTTAGTCTTAACTAACCTTTGGAGAAAGGGTAGAGGAGGCTTGTAAGGAGCGGGGACCACATATTTTTCAACTTTTTCTTCTTCCTGCATCTGGGTCTCATTATCCACATCTATCACAATTTTACTTTTCTCTTCATGATGACCATCTTTCCCATCATTTTCCTTCCTTCATCTTAGATCCCTCATATTATTTTCCACTCCTAAGGGTTATAGCATTCACATGATCTCTGGGATTCGTCTCAGGTTGTCCAGATAGCATGCCTGAAGGCCTAGAGGAAGAGCTAGCATTTTGCGCCAATTGAGTGATTTGTGTCTCTAGCATCTTGTTATGCGTAGCTAAGGAATTCATCTTAGAGGCCAATTGTTTTACTACCTCATTCGTGGTTTGTTGTTGTTTAAACTCTTCATTCAATTTCGACTGAGTCATCACAAACATTTCCATCATATTTTTTAAATTAGACCTTTGGGGAGGGAGATTAGATTGAGGAGCACGAAAACAAGGTGGACCAAAATTAGATGCGGGCATGGAATTTCCAGGTGGGTTTCTATAAGAAAAATTAGGATAATTCCTCCACCCCGGATTATAAGTGTTGGAGAAAGGGTCTCCCTTCTGATTAAAGTTATTAACATAGTTAACATGTTCATTATCAGAAGTATTAAGGGATGAGGGGTTTTCTAATTGACATTCAAGTGCAGAATGACTCACATGACCACATATCTCACATGCAATTGAAGTAGACGCCACAGAATTAATACTCAAGCTTTCAACCTTTTTAAATAAAGCATCAACTTTAGAGGATATATGATCTAAAGCATCTATTTCGTACTTGCCGCCTTTTGATGTCTAAGCCCGCTCGTTCACCCATTGATAGTGATTTTGAGCCATGTCTTCAATGAGAGTGTATGCCTCATCTATTGTTTTGTTCATCAAAGTTCATCCTGCAGCAGCATCAACAGTCATCCGAGTGTTGTAAGTGAGCCCATTGTAGAAGGTGTGAACAATTAACCACTTCTCCAGTCCATGGTGAGGGCACATCCTCAATAATTCCTTGTAGCGTTCCCAAGCTTCATAGAGTGACTCTCCTTCCTTCTGTACAAAGCTTGTGATCCGGTTCCTCATCTGTGCTGTTTTACTTGGGGGAAAATACTTTGCAAGAAATGCCTTGGACAACTGATCCCAAGTGGTGATGGACCCAGCGGGCAATGAGTGCAACCAAGCCCTAGCCTTGTCCTTTAAAGAGAACGGAAATAATCTGAGTCGAATAGCATCATTGGTCACTCCATTAAGCTTCAAAGTGTCGCAATACTCTAAGAAAATTGACAGGTGGAGATTCGGGTCTTCAGTAGCACCTCCTCCAAACTGATTTTGCTGAACCATTGAGAGCAGTGATGGTTTTAGCTCAAAATTATTAGCTTCAACAGTGGGCCTTGTAATACTTGAATGCGTGCCTTGAGCATTTGGGACAGCGAAATCCTTAAGAAGCTGATTTTGATCGCCCATTGTAGCTTGTTCTGTGTTCCTTTGCTCTCGTATATACCTTCTTATCTCTGCAAGAGTCACTGATAGTTCAGGATTATTTTCGTTGTGTACTTCTATTTGATGCCCTTGCATAAAAGAAAGTGAGTAACGAAGAGAATAAAAAAAAAATCTAGTCTAGTTTAATAACGTAAGTACTTAATATTAACACCGTAGTCCCTGATAACAGCGCCAAAAACTTGGTAGGCAAAATCTGCAAGCCACAGACTCGTTGTAGCTATCAAGGTCGATCCCACAGGGACTAGGGGTTAATTATCAAATTTCACGTTATTCGACTAGCTAAACTAATGAGTAAATTAGAAGAGATGAAAATTAAAAGAAATAAAATAATAACTAATCAGGTGGAATTCAATATAATGAAGAGACAGAATTTGGTAGGCAAAATCTGCAAGCGTACAGACTCGTTGTAGCTATCAAGGTCGATCCCACAGGGACTAGGGGTTAATTACCAAATTTCACGTTATTGCTATCAAGGTCGATCCCACAGGGACTAGGGGTTAATTACCAAATTTCACGTTATTCGACTAGCTAAACTAATGAGTAAATTAGAAGAGATGAAAATTAAAAGAAATAAAATAATAACTAATCAGGTGGAATTCAATATAATGAAGAGCCAGGATTGAGTTATCACCACAACTTCGATGCTCAATGATGAATTATTTCAGTTTTCGGTGTTGGTTTAAACTAAAAAGGGTGAATTAACCTAAATTAATCTAAAGCCTCTTTCAAGGTCAAAAAATCGTGCCTAATTAATCTCAATTAACCTTCTTTCATGGAATCAAGATTAAATTAAACTCATTAAGCTTCATGCTAATCCAAATCAAATCCTCAAGGAATCTAGCCTACTTTCGTGGTTCTAGCTCCCTGCTTAATTTCTAGAGATCCGGTATTAATCTTCACCTTTCAGTCCTTCAATTAATTACCTATGATTGCTAATACGGTGATCAAGCGAATCAACAAAATTAAAACACTAGAAATCAAGTTCAAAGATTTAAACTTTCACCAAGAACCTATATCAATTCATCATCAATCACCAAAAAGTTGGGTTCTTTCCCAATCCTAGACAAGAAATCTACTCACACATGATTGGGATAAGAGAATACATCAAATAATTATGCAAATCAATCATAAGAAGAAATAAATCAAAGAGAGGAAAGAATTAACCCGTCTTTCAATTGAAATCTCCAAAATCAAAACTTGCAATCCAATCTTGTACAAGAAATTAGTGTCTTTCTTCAATGCTTGAACTCTAAAATAATTGCTAATTGATGGCTAAGAGAACATAACAAAAGATATCCAAACCCTAAGCCAAAATATCTATTTATATGTCCCTAAAAAATCTGGAAAAAGATAAGGTCCGCGCCATGGGTGTGGTGCGCACCATACCAGGGTGTGGTGGAATCTGTTTTTGCTGATTTTGTGCTTGTTTGTTCAGTTTTCAGTATTTCGGCTATAACTTTTGTGTCCGACCTCGGAATGAGATGATTCAAGTTGCATTGGAAACCTGTTGAAGAGATCTACAACTTTTATCTTTTGAGTTTTTCTGAATTCAAATTGCATCATGGTCGAAATTCCAGTTCTTCATACTCGTGCATCCATTTTCTTCACGAACCATGCATTCGAAATCTTGTTGTTGCTTCAAACTCTTGTTTAACTTCCAACGATCATTAAATCTTTCAATCTTGAGCCAATACCTACATATAAGAACACAAACAACAGCAGTATCTTCGATCTAAACACGAAATATGCATTAAATACTCGTAAATCATGCTTGAAACACACTAAGATAATGCATATTTTACGTGTTTATCAATAAATGGTGGTGAAACCCACTCACCCAATATGACTACCAAGGGGTCTCACCATATCACTTCCTTTATATCTTATCACACCTAAAGTTTCTGTATTGGATATTAATTGTGTAGTACCTACATTAGCAATGTATTACTAGGACATAACATCTGGCTTTTTCATAATGATCAAGTTGAATTTAAATATCTGTTGTAACTATTTGCTTCAATTAGGTTCTTGATGCTCTGGGCGAGTCTGTAGAATGTGCATCTTATGACTCATGGATGGTTTATGTGCCTGAAGGTGAGTTCTTATCACGGATCGGCCCCACAGAATTTCTAAAGGTGAGTCCACTAGCACTGTATGATGTTCACCTTGCCTTCAACTTTCAAATGGATTATGTTCCTTCAGCCTTTATTTTTGGGTACCCTACTTAAAAGCTAGCATGAAAGAACAACAACATATTCAATATCGCATTTAGCTTTCATCTAAATTCCTTATTGTACATTATGTGATATGTGAATGTCACTATTTACATGGCTTTATACTTGGCCCAAAAAGAAAGATATTAAAGAGTTACCATTGTTATTTCAATACTCACGGATTACACAAATACCTGGCAATTATATATGAATTAATGTACACATTGACATATAAATATAATATAGGCCAGTACAAGGAATGAAGATTGCCACATGTCTCATAGATGATAATTTGTGGTTTTGAAATAGATTATGTTGTTTTCTTTTCTCTCTATCCATAATCATTCCCAGGATATCACATTGGTTTCATCAGGAAAACAAACCAATTAAGGGGTTACATCCAAGAAAAACACACATTCATGCATCCACTGCTCGCACACACGCGCACACACGCACACGCAGAGACACCCAAGCATGCACACATACATATTTTCTGTAGAAGTTAATAATGCATGAATTTTGGTGGCTGGGCTTGAGTTTTTAATTTATCTGTTGTTGACTCTGTGATCTCTTTTCCTTTATCATTTCTCTTGATTTTTCTTTCATACGCTGATCTCAAGTAGCTATTCACTTAGTTTCTTATTACAGGACCTTGAGAAACATGCAGGGCTTGATGCTGTACATGAATGGAAAAAGCTTCTTGTAAGTGTGAATACTAAATTTCCATTGCAGTTTTTCACTTGCACGTATTGAGGTGAAATTGCCTTGGGTTTATGAGATTTTAAGGCACAACCAATATGGTGTTCCTTATTGCTAATGGCCTACTATACTGAAGGCAAATTTCTCTCTGTACGTACTTTTGGTAACCAGACACTTGGCACAAATTAAGAGGGTTGATGTCAGGTTGAGGGCTAATCAAAAAGTTATTGTGTAAAATTCTGTATGAAACCTTCTCAATGCTACTGGATTTGTTCACCCTAGACAACTGCATTTTTGTGCTAAATCTTTGATGATCTTTGATTATCCTGATATATGGAGTTTGATTCATTACCATTTATGAGAAATTTTTACCTTCATATTTTCTTTCTTTTCTTTGTGAAATAGTAGGCTTACACAGACTCACACATACATACACCCCAGAAACACACACAGACCAGAAGCACACACGGAGAAGATATAGGTTTCATGGACCTTTGAGAATTTATTAGCAATTCTTCTGCATTGTCATTTGACATTTTATTTCTGCATATAATAATTTGTTTGGTTAGTTTTCTAATGAATATTTAACTCATCCACAGGATGCAGTACTCCCATTGTCTGCTGCTGCAATGGCACTTCCCCCTATTTCTATTCGAGGAGATTTGGGCATTCTCTCGACAGCTGCAGCTAGATATGCTCCATCTCTATTTAAATCCTTCATTCAAATGGGACCTCAAGGAGCTCTAGGTGCTACTAAGCTCTTGAGACCTTTCTCCGAGATTGTCGATTCTCTTGAGCTCAAAGACCCTTTTGTTCGCAATTGGGTGGATCTGTTATGCTTTCTACTTGCAGGGGTGAAATCTGATGGCACCCTCTCGGCTGAAATCGTGAGTTCCAATAATGTCTGCCATCTTTTTAGATCTTTGAGCTTATTATTTTCTTCATATTATTTGCTTGCAAGACGTCAAAGGGAGCTTCTTTTCCTTATACATAATGGATTCAACATCTTGAACAGCACAATTAATGGGCATAAGGCAGAAGTACAAGAATTACAAGATCACAAGGAAAATATTCATGAACATTTACTCTTAAATTTAACTGTCATTATCATCCTTTATAGCTTTTATGATTAGTTATTTTCATAAATCCACATATCAAGTTCAACACAATGAAAATATTTCCTATGTGATTAAAATTATAATTTTGAACATATTGCTAATATTGAAATAGCTGTGAGTGGTATTCTGTGTTTAGGGATGTAATCGTGCATTTATAGTGAGAATTCGATTTTGATGCTTATTAAGTAGAGGATTAAAGATAATTTTAATCATACTCGCATCTTAAGTTCACCACTCATCAATGACATTAACTTTCTGATAAAATTATTATCCCTCAGGAAGTTTCAGTCACAACAAATTTTTCTTAAAATTTATACATTCTTCCTGAGTCCATGACCACAATAAATTTGTCAGAGGAAATTGTCGTTTGGCTAATGCAGAAGTCACTGGTTTGTGGCATAGCTATAGATTGAACAGGTGGAGGGAAGCGGTTCAAGTTTTCCCTTCACATTCAGGAGAAGGATGCAGAATGCAGAATGCAAGATTTAATTGGTCACTGTCAAACACATCCTTTCTAATGATTTTAACGTAAACTTTGTTTGATGTACATTGTTACCTCACTATCTGTTAAGGTTAAGCTTTTGGAAAAAATAGTTGTTTGAAGTGCCATTAGAACATTGGGTTACAATCATCCTGGCTTCAAAAATCTGCGAAACTTTTTAGTTACGCTTATCACTCCCTATTTATTATGTCTTTTCAAATTAACCATGCTTGTGCTCGAGTCATCCCACAGGATTCAATGGCTGACTCAGAGAGGAGTCTAAACGTTAAAGTTTGTTTTTATTATTACACTGCTAAACTGACGACCCATCATCTAAGACTTGGGATAAAGTGGTTAAAGGACAATTTTTGTGTTCAAACGTATCTATGTAATACCAATGCAGAACTTGTCATTTATACTTTTCTGCATGTAACCAAGTATAACTCAATCAACTGAATGACAATGCAGAACTTGTCATTTATACTTTTCTGCATGTAACCAAGTATAACTCAATCAACTGAATGACATTGTTGTGATTGACCCTAATCATTACGATTTAGTGTGGAACCTTTATGGTGAATATAAAACAACAAAAGCAACAAAGGAAAACAATCACAGCAAACATTAGATTGTATGTGGTTCGACGGTGTGCCTACATCCATGAAAGAAAGGGGAGAGATCCTTTACTATCTTTAAGAAGATTATAGTACATATTGACGGCCAAGAAATGGCTAGGAGTCATCATTTTTGTTATTTAAGATCAATTGTTTGGAGTTCTATGTGATTGTAGCATATGCCTAAAATTTGAAGAAAAAGTTGTTTAAGACAAGTACAAGTCTCACAATGCTTTATGGATGAGAATGTTGGGCAACTAAAGAACAACATATGCAGAAAATGAATATATCAGAAATGAAAATGTTACAATGGATAAGTGGATATGTGTTTAAGGGATACAATAAGAAATGAGCATATTCAAAGAAAGTTTAGAGGTTGCTTCTATAGAGGATAAAATTGGCGAGAATCGTTTGAGATGGTTTAGTCTTATGCTACATACTCCTATAGATGCACCAAATAGGAGTGACAATAAGGTTATAATTGAGAGAGAGAGAGACGATGTGACACCTCCAAAATGTGTAGCTTATTTTGAGATGCATGGCGACGGCAACATGTGCGAAAAGTACATGCTAAGCCTGCTATGAACTTCTATATCATAATTAAAACTTTCAACAAAGAAACTTTATTGATATATTGAAGTCTCAGAGCAAAAACTATATTGTAACAAGTTCACTAATGAGTCAAAGACTCTTATATTACATAAGCATATCAACATGTCTAAGATAACTATAAACTCAGCGTCAAAGCACTATGTAGAAGATCCTTCTCATGTCTCAAACTCCATGTCATAGATAAATTTGTCTAATAATCATTTGAAAATGAGTGAAAATATTGCAGTGACTTACACTCAGTACGCAGAAAGCTTATCATTAGCGGATCAGACATGTTTAAGAAATTATCAATACTAAATTCAGAAAAGCAATTGTCAAAAAAGAACGATTGAGAAACACATAATATTTCGAATAAGAGGAATTTCCAAGAATAGCATGTGACATTGTTATAAAAGAGTATTCACATATTTAGGAAACAATACAAATGAGCATGGGAACGCGCATCGAATTACTTATAAATTTTATAAATCACACTTTGAAAATTTCCTTAGTTGTCACACTAAGCCTACTAAAATTATAGCTAATAGCATGGGAACGCGCATCGAATTACTATGGGTCGACCCGAGGACAGAATGTATCTAACATTACCATAAGTTACCAGAAGGCCACTTCGCTTTTGCCAAAAAAGGCACTTTAATACTGGTCGGTATATTCAATACCATATGGTAGGCTTAAATAATTCACTTTACTTCATAGTAGACTTTTGAGGATTTTTTGCGTTTAAAAACAATTTACTGGAAAAGACATTTTCAGACGATAAGGGCATGTTTGGTTCGTTTTCTTCATTTTCCAAAACCCATTTTTCTTCACTTTTTTGCATTTCCTTCACTTTCATAGAAAGTATTTTTTATGTTTGTTTCGCCAAAAAATATGGCCTGAAAGTACTTTCCACCACTTTTCTTAGTTTGGTTCAACTTGAAAAAAGAAAAAAACAAATGATGTGTGAATAGATTCCCTCGCTTTCTAGTGTTTGGTTCAAATAGAAAAAAAGAAGAAAGTATGACTATGGTCACCATAGTGTGCTTATCACCCTTTTAGCATAGATTCATTTCCAACATAAATTGAGAGGTGAACATATATCAACCATCACATAAAAATACTTAAAATTTTGAGGGACTAATTTGTAATTTTTAAAAAAAAATTGAAGGTAGTATTTGCAACATATTCAAAGATTTGAGGGGCTAATTCTAAAATCATATAATCATCTCATCTAATGAAGAACCAAAATGCTCAATGAACAATGTTTAATTGAATGTCATAACAACCAATTGATTACAAGGACATCGATCGCCAGCATGTAATATCCAAGACTAGACCACGGCTAAAACCAACTCGAGAGATAGTTGATCTTTTACTCTTTATTCTTTATATAACCCAATTTTTGTTTATTTTGCAAGTAGGAATTATGGAGAGTATTATTTTAATTAAGTGTCAGGTTTCATAATTTCTTTTCCAACCTCCGTATGGTTGTGGTAAATTTTAGTATTTAGAAGATATTAATCATGCTTTTAAGAACTGAAAAGTTCATATATTAATAAGTTCAAAATTGGAAAATGTAGAGGTTCTAGCATGATTTTTCTACAAATAAAAATATCAAGATGGACTGTAAAAACTCTTATTCATTATGTGGAAAATATCTATTCACTATTTATCATTTGAAGAACAAGGAAAACACCACAATAACCATCAATAACCAAATCAAGAAAAATCCTCAATCTTGAACAGACCATAAGACTCAAACTCCCCAAATTCTTATGCCGAACTCATCCAATTGCTTCAAAATCAACTTCGACTTCCCTTTGTGCTTGACCCTTACCAACACAGAACCCATCAATAACCAAATCAAGAACAAATAAATTAAACTGCACAAAATCCCAATCTCTTCAACATCAACCATGATGAAATTGTGATTAAAAATAGAAAATTAAAAAAAATCATCGAAATGAGTACTTGAGGAGTAGTTAGCACCTGGATATGGGCTTTCACGCGAGGAAAAATTGAGATTTGAGGCTGAGTGAGGAGTCAGAGATGTTTCGATGGTTTCTTGAGGGTTTCGATGGAGGCAGAGCTGAGATCAGTCGAGGGTTTGTTGAGGATGACAACGAGTGAACTGAGACAACGAAGGTGGCGAGAAAGGCTGGTGGCGGCGTGGGGAAGAGACAACGGCGTGAGGGGGCGACAGCGGCGTGAAGAGGAGATGAGGAGGCGAAGACACTGTCAAGTCGGCAACGAGAAGCAGGGCGACAGTAGCGGGGATCAAACTGTCAAGCGGCGAGATTTTCTCAGGGAGCGGGAGAGAAATGAGAGGGAGAAGGGGGCAGTGATTGTAAACCTAAGGTGAGAACGTGAGATTTCAGCGGGAATGAAACCGACGCCCCCTTTTCTCCTAAAATCGACCAATTTCAGCGGTTTTAGGAAAGAAAACAACATTCCTTCAAAGTGAGCTAGCAGCCCCCTTTTCCCCAACTTTTATTTTTCTATTTTGACCATCCAAACATCTGAATTTACAGAAAACTGATAATTTTTAGCTCTATTCCTGCCTTCTTCTTCCTCTCTCTAATCTCACTTCCTTTTCATTTTCCTTTTTTTGTAAACTGAAGATTTGGAGATTTTGGGTTTTTTAAAGTTTCTATGGCTTTTGGATTTCTAAACTCTCATATTAATGGTAATTACAACAACACAATAACCCAATTATAACTCTTTACTATCTTCAGTTATGAAACTCTTCATTTTCTTTTTTTTTTATAGAGAACCGATTCTCTACATCCTCCCCACCTTGAATAAAGTTTTATTCTTGAAACTTTATGTACCTTGGTTTTAAAGAGTTGAGGATACTTTTGTCGCATCTACTCTTCAAGCTCCTAAGTTGCTTCTCTATCAGAGTGATTCTTCCATTGAACATTCATGTATTGAATAGTATGTCGCCTAGGTGCTTGTTCCTTTTGATCTACAATGTATTTTATTCGCTCCTCGTATGTTAAGTCTTCCTTCAGGTCAATTAGTTCCAGTTCTATGACTTGATCCAAATCTCGAATGGATTTTCTTAGCATATATACATGAAACACATTGTGAACTCTAGCCAAAGAAAGTGGTAAAGCAAGCCTATAAGCGACTTCACCAACACACTGAAGAATTTCGAACGGTCACACAACTCTTGGACTTAGCTTTCCTTAGATTCCAAATCTCTTCACATCTCTTCTAGAAGACACCTTTAAAAATACATAATTACCTTGAAATTCTAGGTCTCTCTTCCTGCAGTCAGCATAATTGTTCTGTTTGCTTTGTGAATTTCGAATATGCTTTCTTATCAAGTAAATTTTCTTTATAGCTTGTTGCACTAAATCAGGTCCAAGAAATTTTCTTTCTCCAACATCATCCCAGTGTATAGGTGAACACACTTCCTTTATAGAGCCTCATATAGTGTCATCTTAATGCTTGACTAGTAACTATTGTTGTATACAAATTTTGCCAATGATAAATGCTCCTCTCATGATCCTTTCAAATCAAGGATACAACACATTAGCATATCATCCCTTGATTGAATTGTTCTCGCTGATTGACCATCCGTTTGTGGATAATGTGTTGAGCTAAAACAGAGTTCACTCTAAAGAACTTTGTGCACACCTTTTCAATACTCCGATACGAATCTTAAATCCCTATCGGATACTATCTCTACCGGTACACCATGAAGTCTAACTATTTCATCAATATACAACTTTGCAAGCTTGCCTAAGGGAAACTTCATATTGATTGGCAAGAAGTAAGCCGACTTGGTCGTCCACTATAACCTATATAGCTTTGTTACCTCTTGCAAATCTTGGTAATCGTGTGACAATCTATAGTAATTTTCTCCGACTTCTACATTGGTGTATCAAGGTTCTGAGTTGATCCCACTGGTCTCTGATGCTCTGCTTTTACTTGCTGACACACTCTGAAACATATTTGGTAATATATTTCTTCATATTATTCCACTAATATATCTCTTTCAAATATTTGTACATTTTTATTCCATCAGCATGTATTATATAGCCAGAATGATGAACCTCCTTCAATATCTTCTTTTTCAACTCTGAATTATTCGGAACACGAAGTCAATTACCAAACCATAGAGATCTATTATCATGTATCATAAAACCTTGTTGTTTGCTAGCTTCAACTCCCTTCCGAATGTCTTTCAATTCGGAGTCATCTTTTTGAGAAATCTTAATCTCATCAATCAATGCAGGTGACACTTAGATATTAGCTAGTTTATCCGATGATTGTTGATATCGGATCTCAATTCTCAATCGATCCAAATCTTCTAATATATGTATTTCTCGATTAATGGGACAAGCTATATTACTCTTTCGACTAAGGGCATTAGCAACTACATTTGCTTTCCATGGATGATAATTAATACTAACATCATAGATTTTAGGCTAAATGACACTTAAATACCCTAACGTTTCACCATCTTTACACTTAAGTACCCTAAGTCATAAAAAGTAGCATAAAAATACCCTAAGTTATTCACAGTTAGAATTAGGCTAACACCGTTAGTTTTGACGAAAATGCACTCTATTAAAATATTAGTAATAAATTAAAGGGGTAGGTAAAATGGTAATTAAAGCAATAACTAGGGGCAATACAATAATAAAATCCATGTGTATTATGCACATGGGAATATTCCTAAGAATATTCTATTATCTCTTTAACTAAAGGTAGCAATGTGCTACTTTTTAACAACTCAGGGCATTTTTATTCTACTTTTTACGACTAAGGGTTCTTAAGTGTAAAGACGGTGAAACATTAGGGTATTTAAGTGTCATTTAGCCTAGATTTTAAGTAGCTCCAACAATCTCCTTTGCCTCTTATTTAGCTCTTTTCGAGTAAAAATATATTTTAAACTTTTATAATTGTTATAGATCTCATAATGTACTCCGTAGAGATAATATCTCCAAATTTTCAAAGCAAAAATTACCGCCGCCAACTCTACCTCATGTGTAGGATAATTTTGCTCATAAGATTTCAGTTGTCGATAACCATAAGCTATAATTTTTTCATTTTGCAGGATCACACATCCCAAACCTTTATGAGAGGCATCGCTATAAACAGTAAAGTCTTCTCTTGTGATGGGTATATTGAGAACTGGTGCAGATACTAGTCGGTTCTTTAACTCTTAAAAACTCCTTTCGCATTCTTCAGACCAAACAAATTTGATTCCCTTCTAAGTCAAGCAGGTCAAAGCTGACGCAGTACGAGAGAACCCCTCTACGAATCTCCGATGATAACCCGCCATGCTAAGAAAGTTGCGGATCTCATGAACACTTGTTGGTCTTTTCCAATTCACAACTGCTTCAATCTTTGCTAGGTCTATCGAGACTCCATCCTTTGAAATAACATGTCCTAAAAAAGACACATTATCAAACCAAAACCCACACTTCTTAAATTTTGCATAGAGCTTTACCTTCTCAAAACACCAAGCACAAACCGTAGATGTTCCTCATGCTCCTTCTAGTTCTTTGAATATATCAATGTATCATCTATAAATATCACCACAAAATGATTTAAGAAAGATTTGGACGCCCTATTCATGAGGTATATGAAAAATGTAGGTGCATCGTTAACCTAAATGTTTAACACAAGAAATTCATAATGACCATAACGGATACGAAATACAATCTTTGGAATGTCTTCAACCTTAATCTTCAATTAATGATAGCCCGATCGAAGGTCGATCTTGGAAAATACCTAAGCTCCTTGCAATTAGTCGAACAAATCGTCAATCCTTGGTAACGAATATTTATTCTCTATAGTCACATTATTGAGCTCCCGATTATCAATACATAATCGCATGCTACCATTTTTCTTCACAATAACATCGGTATGCCCCAAGGTAAAACACTGGGTCCAATAAACCCCTTATCCAGAAATTTTTACAACCGATCCTTAAGTCCTTTTAGTTCTGCTGGAGCCATTCTATAAGGGACCTTTGAGATCGGACTTGCGTATGGAACTAGTTCAATAGAAAATTATATTTCCCTCTCGGGTGGCATTCCGGGGATATCTTTTGGAAAGACATGAAAATTCAGGCACGATAGGAATTTGATCCAGACTAACTTCTTTCTGGCTCAAGACTTGTACTAATGCTTGAAAATCAATGCACCCACTTTTCAACATGCGATGAGCTTCAATGGCTAATATAATTCGCATAGGCTTTGCACCTTACTGCTCTCAAATCATAACTCCGATTGATCGGGAATTCTAAACACCACTTTTTTCTCTTGACATAAAATAAATGCATGATTTCTAGATAACCAATCCATCTCTGGAATGATATCATAGGTTGCCAGGAAGCCACTTCACTTTTACCAAAAATGCCACGTTAAAACTGATCGGTACATTCAATACCATATGGTAGGCTAAAATAATTCACTTCACTTCATAGCGGACTTCTAAGGATTTTTTGCGTTTAAAAATAATTTACTTGAAAAGACATTATCAGATGACAAAGCACTTCACTTTCAGTATTCTCATTTTTCTCGTATAACAAACTAATCGTTATTTAGAATATTTGAAGAATGAATCAAAGTTTTTGTAAATGCCATTTGAACAAAAATATTTAAAGAAATACTTTATAAGATTTTACCAAAATAAATATCAGATAGGAATTTATCCAAATAGCTTGAGAAATGTCTTTTTGTACATATTACATACACTAAACAAGTTTCATTAAAAATAGTTATAATAATAACTAAAACGTTAACACACTTTATCATATATGCACACAAAATATACATGTCTGATCCATCATTTAAATATACATAAAAAGTTTACTATTTGGACCATACTAATACTTATACATGAATAAATATAGGAAAATAACTTATGACAAGAAATCTACTCACCTTTAGAAATATGACAACACTTTGGAGAACCGTACTTCAAGAACCTATTCTTCAATCAAACCTATAAGCATAAGATATGCATAAATATCTAATACAAAAGATTCGTCTACAAAGTATTTTGGGCATACTACTAAGGTTTGTAGT
The DNA here is from genome assembly GCF_001876935.1 of Asparagus officinalis. Taxonomy (NCBI): domain Eukaryota; kingdom Viridiplantae; phylum Streptophyta; class Magnoliopsida; order Asparagales; family Asparagaceae; genus Asparagus; species Asparagus officinalis. Next base: position 162,268 of record NW_017972340.1, read on the forward strand.
TTCTAGGATTTTTCGGAAACTTGTTTCTATTCTTTATTTTAGAGAATCTAATTGTAAACTTTATTTAACTAAGGGCTCAAAGAAATCTTTTCATTAAATAAGTTTCATACAGAAACATCTCTTTATAGGTTTTGGACCCAAAACTAATTTTTCATATTTCTAGGGCCTAACAATAATTTTATTTTTCTTCTTCCTTGGGTCAGTTTGTTGTCTACATCTAAACTCAAATGGGTTTAATTAAGACTCGGCGACCTGGGTTACCACCTCCAGCGAGACCCTCAAGGCTTGGCCGAAGGTCATTGGACATTGCCAGAGATGACATCGGTAGTCGAAAATCTCTGCCTTTTATTTTCTATATAAACCAATCTAAGAGAAGAAAAGAAGAAAATCTCTACCTCTTTGAGCTCTATTCCTGCCTTCTTCCTCTCTCTGATCTCGCTTCCTTTTTTTCCCATTTTTTCTTGTAAACTGAAGATTTGGGGATTTTGGGTTTTCTGAAAGTTTCTATGGCTTTTGAATTTCTAAACTCCCATATTAATTGTAATTACAACAACGCAATAACCCAATTATAACTCTTTACTACCTTCAGTTATGAAACTCTTCATTTTCTTTGTTTTTTCCCCTTTGATAAAATTGGTTCTCTACAGACAAACTGGAGCTAGGTGGGCCTAAGAGCACTTGGTTAGCAAATGTTACAAAGTAGGAGGAGATAGTCCTCAACAGAATTCAATGGAAGAGTAGGAGTCCTATAGCCGACCCCAAATATTTTGTGCAAAGGATTTGTGGTTGTGGTTGTACTTTT
>NW_017972340.1:164519-169516 GCF_001876935.1 Asparagus officinalis
TTCTTTTTCTGATGGGAAAACCCTACATATATAGGTTTATCTTGTACAAAGTTTCCAAATGATCCCCAGTTAGAATTTCAATTGAACAATGATTTCAAATCTAGAAAGGAACAGCCGCCGGACCTTTTCCAATGTCGACCCAATGCCTATCGTCCACAACAACTTGAATTCTGCAGAGAACTTGGCTGATGTCGGTTATCTTCTATCATGGCCTCATGATCTTTGACTGATGTTTGTTTGAATCTTTCGAACTTGTGCTGGGTTTCTTTTAATGTGTATTTGGGACCGATGTCAGACCAATGCCGGTTCGAGCCTGTTAGCTTCAACACAGTCCATCTTCAAGTGACATATGTACCTTCCGTTACCAAAAGCTTATGGAATATATGTAAGGGAGAAACTAAATAATTTCCCACATTTCTTTTAGATTCTTCAAAGGTGTAGAGACATGGAGTTGAAGGGGGCATATTTAATGTGTAAAATTGTAACATCAGATTAAATATTTATTTTTTTTCTCCTTTAATTGATGGCTACAAGAGAAGTATTATTAGTTCTCTTTTTTTAAATGAATGTTATCAGTTTAAAATATTGTCCAAGTTAAAAAGAGGGCTGAATATGATTTTCCAAATATAGTTAGACTTGAACCTTGATCAATGTAGTATGTATATTGCAGTTCATTCATCATTGCACAATATATATATATTGCCCATATGTGCACGTGTCTCATCCTTTTTGTTCTTTTCCTTCTCTTGGATGTATCTCTCAGGTTTACATGTTTGCAGAATGGTACAAGCCAGGATGCTCACTTGAGTACCCTCTTCACGGAAGTGGTGCGGTTGTAGATGCTCTTGTGCGTGGAATGCAAAAGTTTGGTGGAAGACTTGCGCTGAGTTCTCATGTAGAAGAAATAGTTGTTGAAAATGGTCGAGCCACTGGTGTCAGGTTAATGAATGGTCAAGTAAGTTGGTCATATTTATAAGAATTAATTGCGGACACCCAATTGCAGATAGACCTCCTGAGTGAATTTTTTCTCTTTCACCCTCAAGATCTATTTGTCAAGAGACAATTTTCTCTTTCTCTAAGGGTAAAAGATAGAGTCAAATAGTTTCAGCAGTCTATCTGTATACAGGGGGTCCATCCGCAATTGGACAATAGTGCATGGGGTCTATCCACAAGTAACCCTATTTATAATCATATCAATGGAACGTTGGCCTTCCATTTAAATGCTATGGCATATCTAGTGGTTATCCAGCAAGTTCCCTATCTGTTTTCTGCCATTGATTTAACTGCAGTTTGTACGTGCCAAAAGTGCTGTGGTTAGCAATGCATCTATGTGGGATACTTTGAGTTTATTACCTAGAGATGTTGTTCCAAATTCTTACCAAGATAGAATTAAGGCGACCCCACAATGTGAATCATTTATGCATCTTCACTTGGGTTTTGACGCTAAGGTGAGCTTACATTTGTTAAATAATGCACTACATCATTTCTTTCTTTTGCACGAACAAAGCTTTAAACATGATTTGGTAGTTCCCTGTTTACTGAATTGTGAGATGAAGAAATTTTTTATAAAGACCTTTTTTGAAATTTTATTAGCAAAATCAACCACGTTTTGGCCACACTGGGCGAAAAGTGGTCGATTTTCCAAAATAGAGACTTTAAATAACACAGAATACTAGTCCAGTACAATTACCAGTCACTAGTTAAGGGTTAATCAAATTAATAGTCCCGTGTATTTTAAAAGAATCAAATTAACCCTTAATTAATGACCATTTATTACACGAGACTACTTGTCATGTGTTTTTCAAAGTCTCTATTTTCCAAAATCGACTACTTTTTCGCTAGCCATGATGACATGGCTAAAAAGTGGTTGATATTGCTAATTAAAGCAAAAACACGTTCTATTTTGCTAATAAGATTTCGAAAACGGTCTTTTTCTAAAAATTCTCCTTGTGAGATATTGAAACGTACTGGAGTTCGTTTTATTGGTCATTGGAAAATATTATCAAAAAATATCTTACCAAACTTGAATTATAAACATAATCATATAGTGGTTCTCTGGAGATTAGCAGTTGTTTCATCTTTCTAAATTTAATTTTAATAAAAAAACAATTTGCCATAAGCAGACAATTTTTGACATGCCTGAAGATATAAAAAATGGTTTTTTTTACATTAGTCCCTTAATTTATTGTACACTCAAATCATTCATATTGCTGTTCGGTTCCCTAATTCTTCAGTTATTTTGAAATTAGACCCTCAAATTATTGAAGTTGCCCAATTCTCATAAGTTTTCAAATTAATCGCTGTAATTGCTAAATCTACTCTTATTTTGGGGACTAATTTCAAAATAACTTAAAAGTTGGGTGACATAATAGCAATCTGAATGATTTAAGGGTCTTATTTCCAAGTAACTTAAGAATTGGGGGTTTTAATAGCATTTTCAATGATTTAAGGGACTCGTTTCGAAGTATACAACATTAAAGGAGTAATATTGAAAAAACTCATAAAATTGTCATATTCAGTCTTAGAGGCCATATATTTTCTTCAGTCCTCTTATGGAACAACTGGATTAATTTTATGCAGAATATTCCTGATGATCTGGGAATACATCACATAGTCGTAAATGATTGGAAACGAGGGGTAGATGCTGATCAGAATGTTGTCCTGATTTCTGTGCCGAGTGTTTTTGGTAAGGATTTGGCACCAGAGGGCAAACATGTGTTGCATGCATATACTCCAGGAACAGAACCATTTGGCATATGGGAGGGACTCGATCGTCGCAGTGCCGAGTACAAAAATCTCAAAACTGAACGGTCAGAGGTACAACTTTGCACTGTTGTTTATGTTTTCATATTTATGCTGAAGAATGTGCCTGAAATGTGTTTATTTATTCCCTCATTTGTTTTGCCATTCAAAGCAAATCGAGTATTAAGTATAATGGTAAATTGGTGATAACAGCCCTTAACTATACTTGTGGTGGCACCTTTTTTTCTAAGACAGAACTGTAGTGGCACTTAACACCCCTCAACCTGTTTATTAGCACTTAGCGCCTCTGGATATTAATTTTTAGAATAATAAATTGCAGATAACAGCCCTCTCCCTCGTGAATTTAGGGGGGCTAACTGCTAATAAGTTAGTTGAGGTGTGTTAAGTGCTATTGAAGGTGCAGATAAGTGGGGGCAGTGGGGGCTAATTGCAATTCATCCTAAATGTAAGATAGCCCATAATCCAACAACATAAGATTTTGGATGAAGTTTCTACTGTCAAATGTTAAAATCCAACCGGTCAACCAGCAACAAATTGAATTTGTTATTTTGTAATTCCATAGTTTTAAGCTATAACTGATTTTCACACAATACAAATAGAATTGCAATTAGGCTACATTCACTCATATGGCCTATTTTACAAAACAGCCTGCATAGTTAGGACAAAAAATTCCAAAGAACATCTATCTTACTTGCTAAGAAGAAAATAAAAAATGCAACAATTTCATATCGAGAATTGTATCAAAATCTTCAGGTAATGTGGAAGGCCGTTGAACGTGCTCTTGGTCCAGGCTTTAGGCGCGAAGATTGCGAGGTGAAATTGGTCGGAACTCCATTGACCCACAAGAGATTTCTCCGGAGAAACAGAGGAACTTACGGTCCTGCAATCAAAGCAGGTGAAGCCACATTTCCAGGCCATTCGACTCCCATCCCTCAGCTATTCTGCTGTGGTGACTCTACTTTTCCAGGAATTGGAGTTCCTGCAGTGGCAGCTAGTGGTGCCATAGTTGCCAATTCTTTAGTATCAGTGTCGCAACACAACGACCTTCTTGATGCTGTTGGAATTTGAAATTTAAGTGAGTGACTAGCTTCTTCCGCATTGAATTTTTGGTTAAATTGCGGATAACTACCCTGATTTGTATTTTCAATAGCACTTAACCCCTCAACTATTTTCCTAGCACTTTTCACCTTTGCATTCATATCTCAGAAGAACAGCAGATAATCTCCCTTGCCCTTATGACTTGAGTGGTGTTAAGTGCTAATAAATGAGTTGTAATAAGTGCTATTGAAGAGGGATTATCTGCAATTTACTCTTGAATTTTTACTCTGTGCATTGAGATTATTTTGGCAATATTGTTCTCGTTAACTTGAAATTTGTTTTAAACAGTGTTTTTTATTCCTTAGGAAAGGAAGTTCACATTTATACATTCATGGATAGGAGATTCAGCCGTGTTTGAAGTGTATATCAAGACTTGAGAATGCTTTCAATTGAATGAACATCAACAACCACAGCAATATTGAAGTGCATATAATTTATTATAGAAATGAAATTTTCTTAAATTGTAAATAAAACTTGTTAAATCCATCAAATTTTCTTTGACATTACTTGATTAATGGATTAATTGGAGAAATACAGCGCTTGATCATAAGAAGATTAAGCCGAGTTCTTCTAGTTCTTCTGTATGGCTTAATTTCTTCTGGTTCTTTGACAGTACTTGATGTAATTCATCATCATGCTGATGCCAACATATATTTCTATTTCAATGCAACAAATCCACCTTTATTTGGTTGTCTTGATATGGCTGTTTCCATATATTAGCCGATAAAACAAAAAGAGACAATTGCAAACTAGAATAATTCTTCTGCAAGTTCTTCAACTCCCCTAGAGCCTGGTATTGAATACTTATTTAGAGGAAGATGGAATTTTCAAGTAAATAATTTGGGTCAGATTAAAAATAAATATGCATGGATAATCTATTAAGACCGTGATGGATTATTTAGTGATTGTAATCCTTTTCAGCTGACAATTATAATTTTAACTAATATAATTATAATTTGGATGAAGCAAAGTGCAATCAAAGGCAATGCATCAAGCGGCCTTTATTTGATGAAAATAATAAAAATAGACATTTATGAATAGGTCAATGATCAAACATGACTGGTTATTATCATACATCAAGATCACTTGTCGTTTGCTTAAGGACATCTCCAAGAATACTTTACAAATCTTTCTCT
>NW_017972340.1:169538-172447 GCF_001876935.1 Asparagus officinalis
ATTGAGAATGGAAGAAAAATGTTGCCTAGGCTTGGTGTATGCTTAATTTTACTAGTATAATTGATGTCGCTTTGCCAAACTCGGCTCTTTGTCTGCCACATGATAATCTCTCCACATAATCATGGCGATTGATGCCATGTGGCAACTTGATACCTAAGAAACAGTAACCAAAGTTTTACCTTTGGTTGCATATGTTTGGAAGAAATCTATATGACACATTAAGTGATGCTTGCTAGCATGGTTGATGTTCTAAGAATATCTTAGACTTTGTTTCACATGAAAAGTACAAAGGGGAGGGGGCAAGGATCAGGGCCATAATTTATCTGAGTGTGCCATACTTCATCTTATTTGATGATCAGTGATGATATACAACTATTTTCTCTATGCTCAATAAAAGAATATAACTTATTTTCTCTATGCTCAATAAAAGAAAAAATATATATAAACACTAGAAAATATAAAAATTAAAAAAAAAATATTTTCTCTATTTACAAGGAGCATGTTCTTTCCGAAACTTATTGATTTATTGTGCTAGAAATTAAATATTCATGTTCATCCTTATCGCAATTTTAAAGTTTTGCTATAGGCATGAGCAAATGGGAGCAAAGCCATTCGATTGTTTCTTGAGCTTTTAATTAATTTTTTTTTTTTGGGGTGAGTTTTATTTTTATTAAAATTGCATGCATGCGAGCGGACATTTTGAGTTTTCCGATATACTAAATGGAAAGTAAAATGATAATTTGCTCCCTCATTTAGTGGCTTAGAAGTGCTGACCACATGCAGGTGACAATCAGTTTAGGAGTATTGGAAGAGAAAAGAAATGAGTTTTTTTTTAAAAAGGTCTTTTTTACTAAATAATTAGCAAAGCTGACCGTTTTGCTAAAAACTATTCATTAGAAACATACAGGACTACTAGTCCCGTAGATTTTGTTGCTTAAGCAGGACCCCAACCCCGAAGTCCTCCTCCTCTACTTCTTCGACATCTCTAGAGCTCCAGGAATAAGAATCCCTCACCGCCTCCACCGCCTCCCTCCCCAATTCCTCCTCCTCTTCCATCCCTCCCTCCTCCCTCTGTTCCCTCTTCTCCCTACCCCCAAACGCTAACCCTAACCCTGATCTCCTCCTCCATCTCGGCCCCTCGATCGTCTCCCTCCTCTTCGACGCCACGGATCTAGTCTCCTAGCTCCACTTCTTGACCAGCTACAACAGGTGCTGCTCCCAAATGTCTGTCTCTTCATCCCTCAACCTAGTCTTTAAATTGTACTTTGAATTGTGCGATCGAGCTCAGATCCCTTGCAAATTGGAGTTCGATTCGGGGTCTAACAAGGTCGGGGGGTGCTTAGGGCTTCGGATCTGATGGCGTTGTATGTGATTTGCTGGGTGATGGAGAGGTCTTGGAGGGTTGGGAACAGAAATGAAGTTGTTGGGGTTGCTGGAGATGTTCAATTTTGAGGATGTTGGTAGGGCCTAGTTGGTAGGGCCTAGTTGAAGAAGAGCCAGTCCTTTTGCATCAAGGGGTGGGTTTTGAGGACTTGGTTGACGGTGAAGGAGTCCCAGCGGATGGGGAGGGAGAGGAGGTGGGACTGGGCGGTGGGCCATAGGGAGGAACAGAGGGGAGGAGTTGAGCCAGAAGAGGGAGAGGACTTTGGGGTTGGGGTAGTGCTTAAGCAACAAAATCTACGGGACTAGTAGTCCCGTAGATTTTGTGGCGTGGTTATTAGTCGGTAATTAATGGTCTAAACATACGGGACTAGTAGTCACGTATGTTTCAAATGGGCAGTTTTTCAAAACTGACATCTTTTTGGCCTATTGGCCAAAAAGAGATCGTTTTTGCTAAATAATTAGCAAAACGGTCGGTTTTGCTAATTTTTTAGCAAAAAATATCTTTTTCAAAAGGATCCCGAAAAGAAATATCTCACAAACTTAAAATAAGAACGTTGACGGTTGCGAGTGGTAGATTGTTCGTTACCACTCATGCTAAATCAATAGAGGAAAGAGTTGGATGTAGGTTTGGACATAGGTTTGGAGTTGCTTTAGGGACACGTGTCCCCTTCACGGCGTGAGTGAGAGCCACTCGCGACTATGGCTAAAATTTCTTAATGTATTAGAGTCATAACATAATGGTCCTTTCGTTGACCTTGATATGTTGTGTCATTATCTATCATGTATCTTGAAGTTCACATTTGTGCCAGATGTATTGAGAACTAAATTCTAAATGTAAGCTGTGAGAGGCCTAACAAAACTATTTTGTTTGGGACTTAAATAGGAATTATCCTTTTTTACTCTTTTTGGATAAATTTCATAAAACCACCTTAAGTTTATATAACCACCTTAACTTTCAAAACATCACAAAAGCGCCCATCCCCACTGGCCCCCGCCCACCCTCCCTCCACCCAAAAAAAAAGAAAAAAAGAAAACCCCCTTCGACTTTAAATGTATCTTAGAAACCCCCTAATATCATTAATTTTGGAGATTTTTTGACAAAACTCAAAAGCGAATCTATGTTGACATTTCTTGAACCCCCCCCCCCCCCCCAAACAAGTTGGAATGAATGTTGAAAAGTAAAATTGTTAATTAGAGGGTTTTCTAAGAAACCTTAAAGGAGGTGTTGTGACATTTTGAAAATTAAGAAGAGTTTATATAAGAAAATTGCACAAACTCTGTTTGGAGTTGTTTTTTTAGTGTAGGGGGTGTAGGTGTTGTGTGTAGTGAAATCAACGAACACGAACACAAACGACATAAGAGCACAAATCAACAACCAAAAACTAGAACCACACCAGCAAGACACCAAATTTATTTGGTTTGGTAATGTTCCTACGTCTAGGGGGCAAGGAGGAGATAAATATCACTGAGAGAGAGAGAGAGAGAGAGAGAGAGAGAGAGAGAGAGAGAGAGAGAGAGAAAATAAA